>NW_026963390.1:10000-17500 GCF_036588685.1 Mytilus trossulus
TACCGCGGGTCTCTCGATCGTCCAGGCCGGCAAAGTATACCCTCGGTAAAAAAATTTTACGAGGGTGAAATGTTCATCGTGGGGTCGCACGTTAGACGCGGACAGGCTACCGCGGGTCTCTCGACCATCGAGGCCGTCTAACTATACCCTCGGTAAAAAAAAATTACGAGGGTGAAATTTTCATCGGGAAGCCGCACGTTAGACGCGGACAGGCTACCGCGGGTCTCTCGACCATCGAGGCCGTCTGACTATACCCTCGGTAAAAAAAAAAATTACAAGGCTGAAATTTTCATCGGGAAGCCGTACGTTAGACGCAGGCCAGCTACTGCGGGTCTCTCGATCGTCCAGGCCGGCAAAGTATACCCTCGGTAAAAAAATTTTACGAGGGTGAAATGTTCATCGTGGTGTCGCACGTTAGACGCGGACAGGCTACCGCGGGTCTCTCGACCATCGAGGCCGTCTAACTATACCCTCGGTAAAAAAAAATTACGAGGGTGAAATTTTCATCGGGAAGCCGCACGTTAGACGCGGACAGGCTACCGCGGGTCTCTCGACCATCGAGGCCGTCTGACTATACCCTCGGTAAAAAAAAAATTACAAGGCTGAAATTTTCATCGGGAAGCCGTACGTTAGACGCAGGCCAGCTACTGCGGGTCTCTCGACCATCGAGGCCGTCTAACTATACCCTCGGTAAAAAAAATTTACAAGGCTGAACTGTTCATCGAGAAGCCGTACGTTAGACGCAGGCAGGCTACCGCGGGTCTCTCGACCATCCATCGAAGCCGTCTGACTGTACCCTCGGTAAAAAAAATTTTACAAGGCTGAAATGTTCATCGAGAAGCCGTACGTTAGACGCAGGCAGGCTACCGCGGGTCTCTCGACCATCGAAGCCTTCAAACTATACCCTCGGTAAAATTTTTTTACAAGGGTGAAATTTTCATCGAGAAGCCGTACGTTAGACGCAGGCAGGCTACCGCGGGTCTCTCGACCATCGAAGCCTTCAAACTATACCCTCGGTAAAAATTTTTTACAAGGGTGAACTGTTCATCGAGAAGCCGTACGTTAGACGCAGGCAGGCTACCGCGGGTCTCTCGACCATCCATCGAAGCCGTCTGACTGTACCCTCGGTAAAAAAAATTTTACAAGGCTGAAATGTTCATCGAGAAGCCGTACGTTAGACGCAGGCAGGCTACCGCGGGTCTCTCGACCATCGAAGCCTTCAAACTATACCCTCGGTAAAATTTTTTTACAAGGGTGAAATTTTCATCGAGAAGCCGTACGTTAGACGCAGGCAGGCTACCGCGGGTCTCTCGACCATCGAAGCCTTCAAACTATACCCTCGGTAAAAATTTTTTACAAGGGTGAACTGTTCATCGAGAAGCCGTACGTTAGACGCAGGCAGGCTACCGCGGGTCTCTCGACCATCGAAGCCTTCAAACTATACCCTCGGTAAAAATTTTTTACAAGGGTGAACTGTTCATCGAGAAGCCGTACGTTAGACGCAGGCAGGCTACCGCGGGTCTCTCGACCATCCATCGAAGCCGTCTGACTGTACCCTCGGTAAAAAAAATTTTACAAGGCTGAAATGTTCATCGAGAAGCCGTACGTTAGACGCAGGCAGGCTACCGCGGGTCTCTCGACCATCGAAGCCTTCAAACTATACCCTCGGTAAAAATTTTTTACAAGGGTGAACTGTTCATCGAGAAGCCGTACGTTAGACGCAGGCAGGCTACCGCGGGTCTCTCGACCATCCATCGAAGCCGTCTGACTGTACCCTCGGTAAAAAAAATTTTACAAGGCTGAAATGTTCATCGAGAAGCCGTACGTTAGACGCAGGCAGGCTACCGCGGGTCTCTCGACCATCGAAGCCGTCTAACTGTACCCTCGGTAAAAAAAATTTACAAGGCTGAAATGTTCATCGGGAAGCCGTCCGTTAGACGCAGGCAGACTACCGCGGGTCTCTCGACCATCGAAGCCGTCTAACTGTACCCTCGGTAAAAAATTTTTACAAGGCTGAAATGTTCATCGGAAAGCCGCACGTTAGACGAGGCAGGCTACCGCGGGTCTCTCGACCATCCATCGAAGCCGTCTGACTGTACCCTCGGTAAAAAAATTTTACAAGGCTGAAAGGTTCATCGGAAAGCCGCACGTTAGATGCGGACAGGCTACCGCGGGTCTCTCGACCATCCATCGAAGCCGTCTGACTGTACCCTCGGTAAAAAAATTTTTACAAGGCTGAAATGTTCATCGGAAAGCCGCACGTTAGACGAGGCAGGCTACCGCGGGTCTCTCGACCATCCATCGAAGCCGTCTGACTGTACCCTCGGTAAAAAAATTTTACAAGGCTGAAAGGTTCATCGGAAAGCCGCACGTTAGATGCGGACAGGCTACCGCGGGTCTCTCGACCATCCATCGAAGCCGTCTGACTGTACCCTCGGTAAAAAAAATTTTACAAGGCTGAACTGTTCATCGAGAAGCCGTACGTTAGACGCAGGCAGGCTACCGCGGGTCTCTCGACCATCCATCGAAGCCGTCTGACTGTACCCTCGGTAAAAAAAATTTTACAAGGCTGAAAGGTTCATCGGAAAGCCGCACGTTAGATGCGGACAGGCTACCGCGGGTCTCTCGACCATCGAGGCCTTCAAACTATACCCTCGGTAAAAAATTTTTACAAGGGTGAAATTTTCATCGGGAAGCCGCACGTAAGACGCAGGCAGGCTACCGCGGGTCTCTCGACCATCGAGGCCGTCAAACTATACCCTCGGTAACAATTTTTTAGAAGGGTGAAATTTTCATCGGGAAGCCGCACGTTAGATGCGGACAGGCTACCGCGGGTCTCTCGACCATCGAGACCTTCAAACTATACCGTCGGTAAAAAAATTTCACGTGGGTTACATTTTCATCGGGAAGCCGCACGTTAGACGCAGGCGAGCTACCGCGGGTCTCTCGACCATTCAGGCCGGCAAACAATACCCTCGGTAAATATTTTTTACGTGGGTGAGATTTTCATCGGGATGTCGCACGTTAGACGCGGACAGGTTACCGCGGGTCTCTCGACCATCGGCGGCCAGCCAAAGCCATAGCCTAGTCAAAAAGTGTTACAGGTTGACAATTTTTCATCGGGAAGCCGCACGTAAGAATAGTACAGCAGGTCTCTCGATGAAACGATCACATTTCATGTAACGTAACGTAACGAAGGCAGGCATCGTACACCCTAACCCTAAGCCGCCTCTTGACGATGCCTAACCCTAACCCTAACCCTAACCCTAACCCTAACCCTAACCCTAACCCTAACCCTAACCCTAACCCTAACCCTAACCCTAACCCTAACCCTAACCCTAACCCTAACCCTAACCCTAACCCTAACCCTAACCCTAACCCTAGCCTGTTACTTAGGCCGTGTCAGGACCCAGGCTGGCATTATTCCTCGATACGTGTAGGTACGTGGTCGGCCTGTCTGGTACCGGGCGATCACGGGTCTCTACCGCAGGCAAAGGTACGTGGTCGGCCTTTACCGGGCTACCGCGGGTAGGTAGATACGTGAAGACCCGCATAAGCCCGTGGTACCCGTCTGGTACCGGGCGATCACGGGTCTCTACCGCAGGCAAAGGTACGTGGTCGGCCTTTACCGGGCTACCGCGGGTAGGTAGATACGTGAAGACCCCGCATAAGCCCGTGGTACCCGTCTGGTACCGGGCGATCACGGGTCTCTACCGCAGGCAAAGGTACGTGGTCGGCCTTTACCGGGCTACCGCGGGTAGGTAGATACGTGAAGACCCCGCATAAGCCCGTGGTACCCGTCTGGTACCGGGCGATCACGGGTCTCTACCGCAGGCAAAGGTACGTGGTCGGCCTTTACCGGGCTACCGCGGGTAGGTAGATACGTGAAGACCCCGCATAAGCCCGTGGTACCCGTCTGGTACCGGGCGATCACGGGTCTCTACCGCAGGCAAAGGTACGTGGTCGGCCTTTACCGGGCTACCGCGGGTAGGTAGATACGTGAAGACCCGCATAAGCCCGTGGTACCCGTCTGGTACCGGGCGATCACGGGTCTCTACCGCAGGCAAAGGTACGTGGTCGGCCTTTACCGGGCTACCGCGGGTAGGTAGATACGTGAAGACCCGCATAAGCCCGTGGTACCCGTCTGGTACCGGGCGATCACGGGTCTCTACCGCAGGCAAAGGTACGTGGTCGGCCTTTACCGGGCTACCGCGGGTAGGTAGATACGTGAAGACCCGCATAAGCCCGTGGTACCCGTCTGGTACCGGGCGATCACGGGTCTCTACCGCAGGCAAAGGTACGTGGTCGGCCTTTACCGGGCTACCGCGGGTAGGTAGATACGTGAAGACCCCGCATAAGCCCGTGGTACCCCTCTAACAGGCCGTCCACGTACCTTCCTCGTGGTAGCCCGCTAACAGGCCGTCCACGTACCTTCCTCGTGGTAGCCCGCTAACAGGCCGTCCGTCCACGTACCTTTCTCGTGGTAGCCCGCTGACAGGTCGACCACGTCCCCTTCTTACCCGCGGTAGCTGGCTACCGAGGCCGTCGACGTACCTTTACCTGCGGTAGACCGCTATCAGGTCGACCACGTCCCTCCTTACCCGCGGTAGCTGGCTACCGAGGCCGTCGACGTACCTTTGCCTGCGGTAGCCCGCTATCGGGTCGACCACGTCCCTCCTTACCCGCGGTAGCTGGCTACCGAGGCCGTCGACGTACCTTTGCCTGCGGTAGCCCGCTATCGGGTCGACCACGTCCCTCCTTACCCGCGGTAGCTGGCTACCGAGGCCGTCGACGTACCTTTGCCTGCGGTAGACCGCTATCGGGTCGACCACGTCCCTCCTTACCCGCGGTAGCTGGCTACCGAGGCCGTCGACGTACCTTTGCCTGCCGTAGCCCGCTATCGGGTCGACCACGTCCCTCCTTACCCGCGGTAGCTGGCTACCGAGGCCGTCGACGTTCCTTTGCCTGCGATAGCCCGCTATCGGGTCGACCACGTCCCCTTCTTACCCGCGGTAGCTCGCTACCGAGGCCGTCGACGTACCTTTGCCGGCGGTAGCCCGCTATCGGGTCGACCACGTCCCTCCTTACCCGCGGTAGCTGGCTACCGAGGCCGTCGACGTACCTTTGCCTGCGGTAGACCGCTATCGGGTCGACCACGTCCCTCCTTACCCGCGGTAGCTGGCTACCGAGGCCGTCGACGTACCTTTGCCTGCCGTAGCCCGCTATCGGGTCGACCACGTCCCTCCTTACCCGCGGTAGCTGGCTACCGAGGCCGTCGACGTTCCTTTGCCTGCGATAGCCCGCTATCGGGTCGACCACGTCCCCTTCTTACCCGCGGTAGCTCGCTACCGAGGCCGTCGATGATCCTTTGCCGGCCGTAGCCCGCTATCGGGTCGACCACGTCCCTCCTTACCCGCGGTAGCTGGCTACCGAGGCCGTCGACGTTCCTTTGCCTGCCGTAGCCCGCTATCGGGTCGACCACGTACGATGATACCCGCGGTAGCCCGTTAGCACGGCCGTCCACGTCCCTTTACCCGCGGTAGCTCGCTACCGGGGCCGTCCACGTCCCTTTACCCGCGGTAGCTCGCTATCGGGTCGACCACGTACGATGAGACCCGCGGTAGCCCGCTAGCACGGCCGTCCACGTCCCTTTACCTGCGATAGCCCGCTATCGGGTCGACCACGTACGATGATACCCGCGGTAGCTCGCTACCGAGGCCGTCCACGTCCCTTTACCCGCGGTAGCTCGCTATCGGGTCGACCACGTACGATGAGACCCGCGGTAGCCCGCTAGCACGGCCGTCCACGTCCCTTTACCCGCGGAAGCTCGCTATCGGGTCGACCACGTACGATGAGACCCGCGGTAGCCCGCTAGCACGGCCGTCCACGTCCCTTTACCCGCGATAGCCCGCTATCGGGTCGACCACGTACGATGAGACCCGCGGTAGCCCGCTAGCACGGCCGTCCACGTCCCTTTACCCGCGGTAGCTCGCTATCGGGTCGACCACGTACGATGAGACCCGCGGTAGCCCGCTAGCACGGCCGTCCACGTCCCTTTACCCGCGGTAGCCCGCTATCGGGTCGACCGCGTACGATGAGACCCGCGGTAGCCCGCTAGCACGGCCGTCCACGTCCCTTTACCCGCGGTAGCCCGCTATCGGGTCGACCACGTACGATGAGACCCGCGGTAGCCCGCTAGCACGGCCGTCCACGTCCCTTTACCCGCGGTAGCCCGCTATCGGGTCGACCACGTACGATGAGACCCGCGGTAGCCCGCTAGCACGGCCGTCCACGTCCCTTTACCCGCGGTAGCCCGCTATCGGGTCGACCGCGTACGATGATATCCGCGGTAGCCCGCTAGCACGGCCGTCGACGTCCCTTTACCTGCGATAGCCCGCTATCGGGTCGACCACGTACGATGAGACCCGCGGTAGCCCGCTAGCACGGCCGTCCACGTCCCTTTACCCGCGATAGCCCGCTATCGGGTCGACCACGTACGATGAGACCCGCGGTAGCCCGCTAGCACGGCCGTCCACGTCCCTTTACCCGCGGTAGCTCGCTATCGGGTCGACCACGTACGATGAGACCCGCGGTAGCCCGCTAGCACGGCCGTCCACGTCCCTTTACCCGCGGTAGCCCGCTATCGGGTCGACCGCGTACGATGATATCCGCGGTAGCCCGCTAGCACGGCCGTCGACGTCCCTTTACCTGCGATAGCCCGCTATCGGGTCGACCACGTACGATGAGACCCGCGGTAGCTCGCTACCGAGGCCGTCGACGTCCCTTTACCCGCGGTAGCCCGCTATCGGGTCGACCACGTACGATGAGACCCGCGGTAGCTCGCTACCGAGGCCGTCGACGTCCCTTTACCCGCGGTAGCCCGCTATCGGGTCGACCACGTACGATGATACCCGCGGTACCTTCTCAGCCGCGGGTAAGCCCGCTGAAAAAAAAAAAAAAAAAAAAAAAAAAATTTTTTTTTTCCCCATCGCATGCGGTAGCCCCGCTATCGAGGACGACCACGTCCCTTCTCAGCCGCGGGTAAGCCCGATGAAAAAAAAAAAAAAAAAAAAAAAAAAAATTTTTTCCCATCGCATGCGGTAGCCCCGCTATCGAGGACGACCACGTCCCTTCTCAGCCGCGGGTAAGCCCGATGAAAAAAAAAAAAAAAAAAAAAAAATTTTTTCCCATCGCATGCGGTAGCCCCGCTATCGAGGACGACCACGTCCCTTCTCAGCCGCGGGTAAGCCCGATGAAAAAAAAAAAAAAAAAAAAAAAATTTTTTCCCATCGCATGCGGTAGCCCCGCTATCGAGGACGACCACGTCCCTTCTCAGCCGCGGGTAAGCCCGATGAAAAAAAAAAAAAAAAAAAAAAAAATTTTTTCCCATCGCATGCGGTAGCCCCGCTATCGAGGACGACCACGTCCCTTCTCAGCCGCGGGTAAGCCCGATGAAAAATTTTTTTTTTTTTTTTTTTTTTCCCATCGCATGCGGTAGCC
>NW_026963391.1:0-26017 GCF_036588685.1 Mytilus trossulus
ATCCAAATCATGCACTGCTGGTGAACTGTGATCAAAATGTCAATTTCCTATAATGACCAAAGAAATTACATTGTGTACATTCCATCTCTATAGATGTTGTCTGTCCAACGTCCCGACCTAAAGAGAAATAAAAAGACTAAGTTTTTCTTAATATAAACACGCGTCACGTGGTGTCTCCTCAATCTGGCGCGCGCGCTGGACCTTAAATAAAATAAAAACTTTCCAAACTAAACATGAAACTTCTCCGGTAACACAATACTAGACCCCTTACAGAAACAAACAAACAAACAAACAAACAAACAAACAAACAAAACAAACAAACAAACACCCCCCCCCCCCCCCCCAATCAATCTGTTTCAAAGGGGGAAAGACCGTTTACAATTGCTTTTTGAAAGCAATTGATTTATATTATTGTTCATACATCTCTTCTGAAAAAATAATCCACCTCCTTGTTATCACTTAAACTCTGAAACTACAAGTCCAATCGATCCCAAAATTTACAGTCAGCAGGGCATACATGTACTAAAGGTTCATAAAACAACGTGGTGCCGATATCTCTCAAGACTTTTCCTAGAGAAAAAGAATGGCAATGCCGTAAAAATCGCTTGCTAGGTCCGAAATTCTCAATGAAATCCTACAATAAAAATGTCCGCTCCTGGATTGAAAAACTTATCTGTTACAAACTGGTGCTGAAAAATATACATTTTAAGAAAATAATCCTTAAACGTGTTTTAAAGTTACACCGGATCAATTAAATCCAAATCATGCACTGCTGGTGAACTGTGATCAAAATGTCCATTTCCTATTATGACCAAAGAAATTACATTGTGTACATTCCATCTCTATAGATGTTGTCTGTCCAACGTCCCGACCTAAAGAGAAATAAAAAGACTAAGTTTTTCTTAATATAAACACGCGTCACGTGGTGTCTCCTCAATCTGGCGCGCGCGCTGGACCTAAAATAAAATAAAAACTTTCCAAACTAAACATGAAACTTCTCCGGTAACACAATACTAGACCCCTTACAGAAACAAACAAACAAACAAACAAACAAACAAACAAACAAAACAAACAAACAAACACCCCCCCCCCCAATCAATCTGTTTCAAAGGGGGAAAGACCGTTTACAATTGCTTTTGAAAGCAATTGATTTATATTGTAAAAAGGCCTTTTTAACCATTCTGTTCCGTTAATACAAAAAAAAAAAAAAAAAAAATCCCCGAGACCCCCTTTTGCCCCCCCCCCCCATTTTTTTTACCCTCCACTTACAACTGAATGTAGTTTGTGTGCTATCTATCCTATCAACGTTAAACGAACGACAACTCCAGTTTTTTCCCTATTATATTGTTCTTACATCTCTTCTGAAAAAAAAAATCCACCACCTTGTTATCACTTAAACTCTGAAACTACAAGTCCAATCGATCCCAAAATTTACAGTCAGCAGGGCATACATGTACTAAAGGTTCATAAAACAACGTGGTGCCGATATCTCTCAAGACTTTTCCTAGAGAAAAAGAATGGCAATGCCGTAAAAATCGCTTGCTAGGTCCGTAATTCTCAATGAAATCCTACAATAAAAATGTCCGCTCCTGGATTGAAAAACTTATCTGTTACAAACTGGTGCTGAAAAATGTACATTTTAAGAAAATAATCCTTAAACGTGTTTTAAAGTTACACCGGATCAAATAAATCCAAATCATGCACTGCTGGTGAACTGTGATCAAAATGTCAATTTCCTATAATGACCAAAGAAATTACATTGTGTACATTCCATCTCTATAGATGTTGTCTGTCCAACGTCCCGACCTAAAGAGAAATAAAAAGACTAAGTTTTTCTTAATATAAACACGCGTCACGTGGTGTCTCCTCAATCTGGCGCGCGCGCTGGACCTTAAATAAAATAAAAACTTTCCAAACTAAACATGAAACTTCTCCGGTAACACAATACTAGACCCCTTACAGAAACAAACAAACAAACAAACAAACAAACAAACAAACAAAACAAACAAACAAACACCCCCCCCCCCCCCCCAATCAATCTGTTTCAAAGGGGAAAGACCGTTTACAATTGCTTTTTGAAAGCAATTGATTTATATTATTGTTCATACATCTCTTCTGAAAAAATAATCCACCTCCTTGTTATCACTTAAACTCTGAAACTACAAGTCCAATCGATCCCAAAATTTACAGTCAGCAGGGCATACATGTACTAAAGGTTCATAAAACAACGTGGTGCCGATATCTCTCAAGACTTTTCCTAGAGAAAAAGAATGGCAATGCCGTAAAAATCGCTTGCTAGGTCCGAAATTCTCAATGAAATCCTACAATAAAAATGTCCGCTCCTGGATTGAAAAACTTATCTGTTACAAACTGGTGCTGAAAAATATACATTTTAAGAAAATAATCCTTAAACGTGTTTTAAAGTTACACCGGATCAATTAAATCCAAATCATGCACTGCTGGTGAACTGTGATCAAAATGTCCATTTCCTATTATGACCAAAGAAATTACATTGTGTACATTCCATCTCTATAGATGTTGTCTGTCCAACGTCCCGACCTAAAGAGAAATAAAAAGACTAAGTTTTTCTTAATATAAACACGCGTCACGTGGTGTCTCCTCAATCTGGCGCGCGCGCTGGACCTAAAATAAAATAAAAACTTTCCAAACTAAACATGAAACTTCTCCGGTAACACAATACTAGACCCCTTACAGAAACAAACAAACAAACAAACAAACAAACAAACAAACAAAACAAACAAACAAACACCCCCCCCCCAATCAATCTGTTTCAAAGGGGGAAAGACCGTTTACAATTGCTTTTTGAAAGCAATTGATTTATATTGTAAAAAGGCCTTTTTAACCATTCTGTTCCGTTAATACAAAAAAAAAAAAAAAAAAAAATCCCCGAGACCCCCTTTTGCCCCCCCCCCCCATTTTTTTTACCCTCCACTTACAACTGAATGTAGTTTGTGTGCTATCTATCCTATCAACGTTAAACGAACGACAACTCCAGTTTTTTCCCTATTATATTGTTCTTACATCTCTTCTGAAAAAAAAAATCCACCACCTTGTTATCACTTAAACTCTGAAACTACAAGTCCAATCGATCCCAAAATTTACAGTCAGCAGGGCATACATGTACTAAAGGTTCATAAAACAACGTGGTGCCGATATCTCTCAAGACTTTTCCTAGAGAAAAAGAATGGCAATGCCGTAAAAATCGCTTGCTAGGTCCGTAATTCTCAATGAAATCCTACAATAAAAATGTCCGCTCCTGGATTGAAAAACTTATCTGTTACAAACTGGTGCTGAAAAATGTACATTTTAAGAAAATAATCCTTAAACGTGTTTTAAAGTTACACCGGATCAAATAAATCCAAATCATGCACTGCTGGTGAACTGTGATCAAAATGTCAATTTCCTATAATGACCAAAGAAATTACATTGTGTACATTCCATCTCTATAGATGTTGTCTGTCCAACGTCCCGACCTAAAGAGAAATAAAAAGACTAAGTTTTTCTTAATATAAACACGCGTCACGTGGTGTCTCCTCAATCTGGCGCGCGCGCTGGACCTAAAATAAAATAAAAACTTTCCAAACTAAACATGAAACTTCTCCGGTAACACAATACTAGACCCCTTACAGAAACAAACAAACAAACAAACAAACAAACAAACAAACAAAACAAACAAACAAACACCCCCCCCCCCCCCAATCAATCTGTTTCAAAGGGGAAAGACCGTTTACAATTGCTTTTTGAAAGCAATTGATTTATATTGTAAAAAGGCCTTTTTAACCATTCTGTTCCGTTAATACAAAAAAAAAAAAAAAAAAATCCCCGAGACCCCCTTTTGCCCCCCCCCCCATTTTTTTTACCCTCCACTTACAACTGAATGTAGTTTGTGTGCTATCTATCCTATCAACGTTAAACGAACGACAACTCCAGTTTTTTCCCTATTATATTGTTCTTACATCTCTTCTGAAAAAAAAAATCCACCACCTTGTTATCACTTAAACTCTGAAACTACAAGTCCAATCGATCCCAAAATTTACAGTCAGCAGGGCATACATGTACTAAAGGTTCATAAAACAACGTGGTGCCGATATCTCTCAAGACTTTTCCTAGAGAAAAAGAATGGCAATGCCGTAAAAATCGCTTGCTAGGTCCGTAATTCTCAATGAAATCCTACAATAAAAATGTCCGCTCCTGGATTGAAAAACTTATCTGTTACAAACTGGTGCTGAAAAATGTACATTTTAAGAAAATAATCCTTAAACGTGTTTTAAAGTTACACCGGATCAAATAAATCCAAATCATGCACTGCTGGTGAACTGTGATCAAAATGTCAATTTCCTATAATGACCAAAGAAATTACATTGTGTACATTCCATCTCTATAGATGTTGTCTGTCCAACGTCCCGACCTAAAGAGAAATAAAAAGACTAAGTTTTTCTTAATATAAACACGCGTCACGTGGTGTCTCCTCAATCTGGCGCGCGCGCTGGACCTAAAATAAAATAAAAACTTTCCAAACTAAACATGAAACTTCTCCGGTAACACAATACTAGACCCCTTACAGAAACAAACAAACAAACAAACAAACAAACAAACAAACAAAACAAACAAACAAACACCCCCCCCCCCCCCCAATCAATCTGTTTCAAAGGGGGAAAGACCGTTTACAATTGCTTTTTGAAAGCAATTGATTTATATTGTAAAAAGGCCTTTTTAACCATTCTGTTCCGTTAATACAAAAAAAAAAAAAAAAAAAATCCCCGAGACCCCCTTTTGCCCCCCCCCCCCCATTTTTTTTACCCTCCACTTACAACTGAATGTAGTTTGTGTGCTATCTATCCTATCAACGTTAAACGAACGACAACTCCAGTTTTTTCCCTATTATATTGTTCTTACATCTCTTCTGAAAAAAAAAATCCACCACCTTGTTATCACTTAAACTCTGAAACTACAAGTCCAATCGATCCCAAAATTTACAGTCAGCAGGGCATACATGTACTAAAGGTTCATAAAACAACGTGGTGCCGATATCTCTCAAGACTTTTCCTAGAGAAAAAGAATGGCAATGCCGTAAAAATCGCTTGCTAGGTCCGTAATTCTCAATGAAATCCTACAATAAAAATGTCCGCTCCTGGATTGAAAAACTTATCTGTTACAAACTGGTGCTGAAAAATGTACATTTTAAGAAAATAATCCTTAAACGTGTTTTAAAGTTACACCGGATCAAATAAATCCAAATCATGCACTGCTGGTGAACTGTGATCAAAATGTCAATTTCCTATAATGACCAAAGAAATTACATTGTGTACATTCCATCTCTATAGATGTTGTCTGTCCAACGTCCCGACCTAAAGAGAAATAAAAAGACTAAGTTTTTCTTAATATAAACACGCGTCACGTGGTGTCTCCTCAATCTGGCGCGCGCGCTGGACCTTAAATAAAATAAAAACTTTCCAAACTAAACATGAAACTTCTCCGGTAACACAATACTAGACCCCTTACAGAAACAAACAAACAAACAAACAAACAAACAAACAAACAAAACAAACAAACAAACACCCCCCCCCCCCCCCCAATCAATCTGTTTCAAAGGGGGAAAGACCGTTTACAATTGCTTTTTGAAAGCAATTGATTTATATTATTGTTCATACATCTCTTCTGAAAAAATAATCCACCTCCTTGTTATCACTTAAACTCTGAAACTACAAGTCCAATCGATCCCAAAATTTACAGTCAGCAGGGCATACATGTACTAAAGGTTCATAAAACAACGTGGTGCCGATATCTCTCAAGACTTTTCCTAGAGAAAAAGAATGGCAATGCCGTAAAAATCGCTTGCTAGGTCCGAAATTCTCAATGAAATCCTACAATAAAAATGTCCGCTCCTGGATTGAAAAACTTATCTGTTACAAACTGGTGCTGAAAAATATACATTTTAAGAAAATAATCCTTAAACGTGTTTTAAAGTTACACCGGATCAATTAAATCCAAATCATGCACTGCTGGTGAACTGTGATCAAAATGTCCATTTCCTATTATGACCAAAGAAATTACATTGTGTACATTCCATCTCTATAGATGTTGTCTGTCCAACGTCCCGACCTAAAGAGAAATAAAAAGACTAAGTTTTTCTTAATATAAACACGCGTCACGTGGTGTCTCCTCAATCTGGCGCGCGCGCTGGACCTAAAATAAAATAAAAACTTTCCAAACTAAACATGAAACTTCTCCGGTAACACAATACTAGACCCCTTACAGAAACAAACAAACAAACAAACAAACAAACAAACAAACAAAACAAACAAACAAACACCCCCCCCCCAATCAATCTGTTTCAAAGGGGGAAAGACCGTTTACAATTGCTTTTTGAAAGCAATTGATTTATATTGTAAAAAGGCCTTTTTAACCATTCTGTTCCGTTAATACAAAAAAAAAAAAAAAAAAAATCCCCGAGACCCCCTTTTGCCCCCCCCCCCATTTTTTTTACCCTCCACTTACAACTGAATGTAGTTTGTGTGCTATCTATCCTATCAACGTTAAACGAACGACAACTCCAGTTTTTTCCCTATTATATTGTTCTTACATCTCTTCTGAAAAAAAAAATCCACCACCTTGTTATCACTTAAACTCTGAAACTACAAGTCCAATCGATCCCAAAATTTACAGTCAGCAGGGCATACATGTACTAAAGGTTCATAAAACAACGTGGTGCCGATATCTCTCAAGACTTTTCCTAGAGAAAAAGAATGGCAATGCCGTAAAAATCGCTTGCTAGGTCCGTAATTCTCAATGAAATCCTACAATAAAAATGTCCGCTCCTGGATTGAAAAACTTATCTGTTACAAACTGGTGCTGAAAAATGTACATTTTAAGAAAATAATCCTTAAACGTGTTTTAAAGTTACACCGGATCAAATAAATCCAAATCATGCACTGCTGGTGAACTGTGATCAAAATGTCAATTTCCTATAATGACCAAAGAAATTACATTGTGTACATTCCATCTCTATAGATGTTGTCTGTCCAACGTCCCGACCTAAAGAGAAATAAAAAGACTAAGTTTTTCTTAATATAAACACGCGTCACGTGGTGTCTCCTCAATCTGGCGCGCGCGCTGGACCTAAAATAAAATAAAAACTTTCCAAACTAAACATGAAACTTCTCCGGTAACACAATACTAGACCCCTTACAGAAACAAACAAACAAACAAACAAACAAACAAACAAACAAAACAAACAAACAAACACCCCCCCCCCCCCCAATCAATCTGTTTCAAAGGGGGAAAGACCGTTTACAATTGCTTTTTGAAAGCAATTGATTTATATTGTAAAAAGGCCTTTTTAACCATTCTGTTCCGTTAATACAAAAAAAAAAAAAAAAAAAATCCCCGAGACCCCCTTTTGCCCCCCCCCCCCCCCCATTTTTTTTACCCTCCACTTACAACTGAATGTAGTTTGTGTGCTATCTATCCTATCAACGTTAAACGAACGACAACTCCAGTTTTTTCCCTATTATATTGTTCTTACATCTCTTCTGAAAAAAAAAATCCACCACCTTGTTATCACTTAAACTCTGAAACTACAAGTCCAATCGATCCCAAAATTTACAGTCAGCAGGGCATACATGTACTAAAGGTTCATAAAACAACGTGGTGCCGATATCTCTCAAGACTTTTCCTAGAGAAAAAGAATGGCAATGCCGTAAAAATCGCTTGCTAGGTCCGTAATTCTCAATGAAATCCTACAATAAAAATGTCCGCTCCTGGATTGAAAAACTTATCTGTTACAAACTGGTGCTGAAAAATGTACATTTTAAGAAAATAATCCTTAAACGTGTTTTAAAGTTACACCGGATCAAATAAATCCAAATCATGCACTGCTGGTGAACTGTGATCAAAATGTCAATTTCCTATAATGACCAAAGAAATTACATTGTGTACATTCCATCTCTATAGATGTTGTCTGTCCAACGTCCCGACCTAAAGAGAAATAAAAAGACTAAGTTTTTCTTAATATAAACACGCGTCACGTGGTGTCTCCTCAATCTGGCGCGCGCGCTGGACCTAAAATAAAATAAAAACTTTCCAAACTAAACATGAAACTTCTCCGGTAACACAATACTAGACCCCTTACAGAAACAAACAAACAAACAAACAAACAAACAAACAAACAAAACAAACAAACAAACACCCCCCCCCCCAATCAATCTGTTTCAAAGGGGGAAAGACCGTTTACAATTGCTTTTTGAAAGCAATTGATTTATATTGTAAAAAGGCCTTTTTAACCATTCTGTTCCGTTAATACAAAAAAAAAAAAAAAAAAAATCCCCGAGACCCCCTTTTGCCCCCCCCCCCCCATTTTTTTTACCCTCCACTTACAACTGAATGTAGTTTGTGTGCTATCTATCCTATCAACGTTAAACGAACGACAACTCCAGTTTTTTCCCTATTATATTGTTCTTACATCTCTTCTGAAAAAAAAAATCCACCACCTTGTTATCACTTAAACTCTGAAACTACAAGTCCAATCGATCCCAAAATTTACAGTCAGCAGGGCATACATGTACTAAAGGTTCATAAAACAACGTGGTGCCGATATCTCTCAAGACTTTTCCTAGAGAAAAAGAATGGCAATGCCGTAAAAATCGCTTGCTAGGTCCGTAATTCTCAATGAAATCCTACAATAAAAATGTCCGCTCCTGGATTGAAAAACTTATCTGTTACAAACTGGTGCTGAAAAATGTACATTTTAAGAAAATAATCCTTAAACGTGTTTTAAAGTTACACCGGATCAAATAAATCCAAATCATGCACTGCTGGTGAACTGTGATCAAAATGTCAATTTCCTATAATGACCAAAGAAATTACATTGTGTACATTCCATCTCTATAGATGTTGTCTGTCCAACGTCCCGACCTAAAGAGAAATAAAAAGACTAAGTTTTTCTTAATATAAACACGCGTCACGTGGTGTCTCCTCAATCTGGCGCGCGCGCTGGACCTAAAATAAAATAAAAACTTTCCAAACTAAACATGAAACTTCTCCGGTAACACAATACTAGACCCCTTACAGAAACAAACAAACAAACAAACAAACAAACAAACAAACAAAACAAACAAACAAACACCCCCCCCCCCCAATCAATCTGTTTCAAAGGGGGAAAGACCGTTTACAATTGCTTTTTGAAAGCAATTGATTTATATTGTAAAAAGGCCTTTTTAACCATTCTGTTCCGTTAATACAAAAAAAAAAAAAAAAAAAATCCCCGAGACCCCCTTTTGCCCCCCCCCCCCATTTTTTTTACCCTCCACTTACAACTGAATGTAGTTTGTGTGCTATCTATCCTATCAACGTTAAACGAACGACAACTCCAGTTTTTTCCCTATTATATTGTTCTTACATCTCTTCTGAAAAAAAAAATCCACCACCTTGTTATCACTTAAACTCTGAAACTACAAGTCCAATCGATCCCAAAATTTACAGTCAGCAGGGCATACATGTACTAAAGGTTCATAAAACAACGTGGTGCCGATATCTCTCAAGACTTTTCCTAGAGAAAAAGAATGGCAATGCCGTAAAAATCGCTTGCTAGGTCCGTAATTCTCAATGAAATCCTACAATAAAAATGTCCGCTCCTGGATTGAAAAACTTATCTGTTACAAACTGGTGCTGAAAAATGTACATTTTAAGAAAATAATCCTTAAACGTGTTTTAAAGTTACACCGGATCAAATAAATCCAAATCATGCACTGCTGGTGAACTGTGATCAAAATGTCAATTTCCTATAATGACCAAAGAAATTACATTGTGTACATTCCATCTCTATAGATGTTGTCTGTCCAACGTCCCGACCTAAAGAGAAATAAAAAGACTAAGTTTTTCTTAATATAAACACGCGTCACGTGGTGTCTCCTCAATCTGGCGCGCGCGCTGGACCTAAAATAAAATAAAAACTTTCCAAACTAAACATGAAACTTCTCCGGTAACACAATACTAGACCCCTTACAGAAACAAACAAACAAACAAACAAACAAACAAACAAACAAAACAAACAAACAAACACCCCCCCCCCCCCCAATCAATCTGTTTCAAAGGGGGAAAGACCGTTTACAATTGCTTTTTGAAAGCAATTGATTTATATTGTAAAAAGGCCTTTTTAACCATTCTGTTCCGTTAATACAAAAAAAAAAAAAAAAAAAATCCCCGAGACCCCCTTTTGCCCCCCCCCCCCATTTTTTTTACCCTCCACTTACAACTGAATGTAGTTTGTGTGCTATCTATCCTATCAACGTTAAACGAACGACAACTCCAGTTTTTTCCCTATTATATTGTTCTTACATCTCTTCTGAAAAAAAAAATCCACCACCTTGTTATCACTTAAACTCTGAAACTACAAGTCCAATCGATCCCAAAATTTACAGTCAGCAGGGCATACATGTACTAAAGGTTCATAAAACAACGTGGTGCCGATATCTCTCAAGACTTTTCCTAGAGAAAAAGAATGGCAATGCCGTAAAAATCGCTTGCTAGGTCCGTAATTCTCAATGAAATCCTACAATAAAAATGTCCGCTCCTGGATTGAAAAACTTATCTGTTACAAACTGGTGCTGAAAAATGTACATTTTAAGAAAATAATCCTTAAACGTGTTTTAAAGTTACACCGGATCAAATAAATCCAAATCATGCACTGCTGGTGAACTGTGATCAAAATGTCAATTTCCTATAATGACCAAAGAAATTACATTGTGTACATTCCATCTCTATAGATGTTGTCTGTCCAACGTCCCGACCTAAAGAGAAATAAAAAGACTAAGTTTTTCTTAATATAAACACGCGTCACGTGGTGTCTCCTCAATCTGGCGCGCGCGCTGGACCTAAAATAAAATAAAAACTTTCCAAACTAAACATGAAACTTCTCCGGTAACACAATACTAGACCCCTTACAGAAACAAACAAACAAACAAACAAACAAACAAACAAACAAAACAAACAAACAAACACCCCCCCCCCAATCAATCTGTTTCAAAGGGGGAAAGACCGTTTACAATTGCTTTTTGAAAGCAATTGATTTATATTGTAAAAAGGCCTTTTTAACCATTCTGTTCCGTTAATACAAAAAAAAAAAAAAAAAAAATCCCCGAGACCCCCTTTTGCCCCCCCCCCCCCCCCATTTTTTTTACCCTCCACTTACAACTGAATGTAGTTTGTGTGCTATCTATCCTATCAACGTTAAACGAACGACAACTCCAGTTTTTTCCCTATTATTAAGGTCTTTCCTTTCTTAAATGGAAAGACCTTACTGTATTTCGTTTGTTTATTATTATTATTATTATTATTCTTTTTCTTCCGCCGTTTTTCAAAGTTATTCTTCGTTAAAAGTACGCAAGATATCAAAATGATCTTTGGTACCAAGTATCGGGTTAATAAAAGCTATCTTGTAATAGGGGGACCGAAATTTACTATTTACCTTATAGGAGTTATCTCCCCAATTACAAAAAACACTGTTATCGCTATAACTCATAAACTATAAGACTTATCGGCAAATGTTTTTTTTTAAAATGTTCCTTGCCGAATGATACAAGTTCAAATAATTTAAACGGAAGCGATCCAGTGACCTATTATAGGAGTTATTTCCCCTTGAATATTCAAATTTTCGATATGCATATAAATCTCATGAACCGTTAGTCGTAAAGACTGCGGGTCTTCAGATTTGAGTTCATTGGACCAAAACTAGAAAATATAGGTCAAGGTCAAAGGTCAAGGTCATATTTTAGATTTTCAAAAGTTTGTCATTTCCCTATAACTATTGAACGGTTATAGATACAGAAAAATTAAGCAGTGAAAAATGATTGGTACTTCAAGGGGCAACTTTTTTACATTATGACTATACTGATTTTACCATCATGTAAGGGACATAACTCCCATTGATGGTTTTTAAAAAGCCATTTTTAGGCAAAACTCTTAAACAAAAGGTCCTTGACCCATACGGTCTTTTGCAATGACCTTGTGGAGCAATGACCTCGACGAAGGTCACAAGGTCAAAGGTCAAGGTCATCAAATTATGTGTTTTTGGCACTATTTCAACAGTTTTATGTGTGTTTGAATTCCAATCAATGAATCAATCAATGAATCAATCAATCAATCAATCAATCAATCAATCAATCAATCAATCAATCAATCAATCAATCAATGCACGTTTCCGTTCATGTGTTTAATACGGGATCCAAGGTCTCTTTTTTTCGCTTGTTTTAATTGACCCTTTCCAACGTGTTTAACCAATCAACGTGTTTAAGCAACATGTTTAACCAACGTGTTTAACTAACCAACCAACGTGTTTAAATAACCAACCAATCAATCAATCAATCAATCAATCAATCAATGCATGTTTCCGTTTCATGTGTTTCATACGGGATCCAAGGTTTTTTTTCCGCTCGTTTTAATTGAGCCTATCCAACCAACGTGTTTTACCAACGTGTTTAACCAACGTGTTTAACCAACATGTTTAACCAACGTGTTTAATCAACCAACCAACCAATCAATCAATCAATCAATCAATCAATGCATGTTTCCGTTTCATGTGTTTCATACGGGATCAAAGTTTTTTTTTTCGCTTGTTTTAATTGAGCCTATCCAACCAACGTGTTTAACCAACATGTTTAACCAACATGTTTAACCAACGTATTTTACCAACATTTTTAACCAACGTGTTTAACTAACCAACCAACATGTTTAACCAACCAACCAATCAATCAATGCATGTCACGTTTCATGTGTTTCATACGGGATCCAAGGTTTTTTTTTCGCTTGTTTTAATTGAGCCTATCCAACCAACGTGTTTAACCAACGTGTTTAACCAACATGTTTAACCAACATGTTTAACCAACGTGTTTAACTAACCAACCAACGTGTTTAACCAACCAACCAATCAATCAATGCATGTCACGTTTCATGTGTTTCATACGGGATCCAAGGTTTTTTTCCCGCTTGTTTTCATTGAGCCTATCCAACCAACGTGTTTAACCGACGTGTTTAACCAACGTGTTTAGCCAACGTGTTTAACTAACCAACCAACGTGTTTAACCAACCAACCAATCAATCAATGCATGTCACGTTTCATGTGTTTCATACGGGATCCAAGGTTTTTTTTCGCTTGTTTTAATTGAGCCTATCCAACCAACGTGTTTAACCAACATGTTTAACCAACGTGTTTAACCAACATGTTTAACAAACGTATTTAACTGACCAACCAACGTGTTTAACCAGCCAACCAATCAATCAATGCATGTTTCCGTTTCATGTGTTTAATACGGAATCCAAGGTCTCTTTTTTTTCGCTTGTTTCAAGAGACCCTATATCAAGTGTTTAATTAATAAACCAATCATCCAACCAACCAACTAATCAATAAATTAATCAATCAATATATATGATATATTTATTTATGACAGTATAATTAAAAGAAAATGGAAGGAAAGACCTATCAATTATTCAAGAAGAATTGAACTTTAATATTGTTCTTACATCTCTTCTGAAAAAAAAATCCACCTCCTTGTTATCACTTAAACTCTGAAACTACAAGTCCAATCGATCCCAAAATTTACAGTCAGCAGGGCATACATGTACTAAAGGTTCATAAAACAACGTGGTGCCGATATCTCTCAAGACTTTTCCTAGAGAAAAAGAATGGCAATGCCGTAAAAATCGCTTGCTAGGTCCGTAATTCTCAATGAAATCCTACAATAAAAATGTCCGCTCCTGGATTGAAAAACTTATCTGTTACAAACTGGTGCTGAAAAATATACATTTTAAGAAAATAATCCTTAAACGTGTTTTAAAGTTACACCGGATCAATTAAATCCAAATCATGCACTGCTGGTGAACTGTGATCAAAATGTCAATTTCCTATAATGACCAAAGAAATTACATTGTGTACATTCCATCTCTATAGATGTAGTCTGTCCAACGTCCCGACCTAAAGAGAAATAAAAAGACTAAGTTTTTCTTAATATAAACACGCGTCACGTGGTGTCTCCTCAATCTGGCGCGCGCGCTGGACCTAAAATAAAATAAAAACTTTCCAAACTAAACATGAAACTTCTCCGGTAACACAATACTAGACCCCTTACAGAAACAAACAAATAAACAAACAAAACAAACAAACAAACAAACAAACAAACAAACAAACAAACAAACAAAACAAACAATACCCCCCCCCCCCCCATCAATCTATGTTTCAAAGGGGGAAAGACCGTTTACAATTGCTTTTTGAAAGCAATTGATTTATATTATTGTTCTTACATCTCTTCTGAAAAAAAAAATCCACCACCTTGTTATCACTTAAACTCTGAAACTACAAGTCCAATCGATCCCAAAATTTACAGTCAGCAGGGCATACATGTACTAAAGGTTCATAAAACAACGTGGTGCCGATATCTCTCAAGACTTTTCCTAGAGAAAAAGAATGGCAATGCCGTAAAAATCGCTTGCTAGGTCCGTAATTCTCAATGAAATCCTACAATAAAAATGTCCGCTCCTGGATTGAAAAACTTATCTGTTACAAACTGGTGCTGAAAAATATACATTTTAAGAAAATAATCCTTAAACGTGTTTTAAAGTTACACCGGATCAATTAAATCCAAATCATGCACTGCTGGTGAACTGTGATCAAAATGTCAATTTCCTATAATGACCAAAGAAATTACATTGTGTACATTCCATCTCTATAGATGTTGTCTGTCCAACGTCCCGACCTAAAGAGAAATAAAAAGTCTAAGTTTTTCTTAATATAAACACGCGTCACGTGGTGTCTCCTCAATCTGGCGCGCGCGCTGGACCTAAAATAAAATAAAAACTTTCCAAACTAAACATGAAACTTCTCCGGTAACACAATACTAGACCCCTTACAGAAACAAACAAACAAACAAACAAACAAACAAACAAACAAACAAACACCCCCCCCCCCAATCAATCTGTTTCAAAGGGGGAAAGACCGTTTACAATTGCTTTTTGAAAGCAATTGATTTATATTGTAAAAAGGCCTTTTTAACCATTCTGTTCCGTTAATACAAAAAAAAAAAAAAAAAAATCCCCGAGACCCCCTTTTGCCCCCCCCCCCCCCCCATTTTTTTTACCCTCCACTTACAACTGAATGTAGTTTGTGTGCTATCTATCCTATCAACGTTAAACGAACGACAACTCCAGTTTTTTCCCTATTATATTGTTCTTACATCTCTTCTGAAAAAAAAAATCCACCACCTTGTTATCACTTAAACTCTGAAACTACAAGTCCAATCGATCCCAAAATTTACAGTCAGCAGGGCATACATGTACTAAAGGTTCATAAAACAACGTGGTGCCGATATCTCTCAAGACTTTTCCTAGAGAAAAAGAATGGCAATGCCGTAAAAATCGCTTGCTAGGTCCGTAATTCTCAATGAAATCCTACAATAAAAATGTCCGCTCCTGGATTGAAAAACTTATCTGTTACAAACTGGTGCTGAAAAATGTACATTTTAAGAAAATAATCCTTAAACGTGTTTTAAAGTTACACCGGATCAAATAAATCCAAATCATGCACTGCTGGTGAACTGTGATCAAAATGTCAATTTCCTATAATGACCAAAGAAATTACATTGTGTACATTCCATCTCTATAGATGTTGTCTGTCCAACGTCCCGACCTAAAGAGAAATAAAAAGACTAAGTTTTTCTTAATATAAACACGCGTCACGTGGTGTCTCCTCAATCTGGCGCGCGCGCTGGACCTAAAATAAAATAAAAACTTTCCAAACTAAACATGAAACTTCTCCGGTAACACAATACTAGACCCCTTACAGAAACAAACAAACAAACAAACAAACAAACAAACAAACAAAACAAACAAACAAACACCCCCCCCCCAATCAATCTGTTTCAAAGGGGGAAAGACCGTTTACAATTGCTTTTTGAAAGCAATTGATTTATATTGTAAAAAGGCCTTTTTAACCATTCTGTTCCGTTAATACAAAAAAAAAAAAAAAAAAAATCCCCGAGACCCCCTTTTGCCCCCCCCCCCCCCCATTTTTTTTACCCTCCACTTACAACTGAATGTAGTTTGTGTGCTATCTATCCTATCAACGTTAAACGAACGACAACTCCAGTTTTTTCCCTATTATTAAGGTCTTTCCTTTCTTAAATGGAAAGACCTTACTGTATTTCGTTTGTTTATTATTATTATTATTATTATTCTTTTTCTTCCGCCGTTTTTCAAAGTTATTCTTCGTTAAAAGTACGCAAGATATCAAAATGATCTTTGGTACCAAGTATCGGGTTAATAAAAGCTATCTTGTAATAGGGGGACCGAAATTTACTATTTACCTTATAGGAGTTATCTCCCCAATTACAAAAAACACTGTTATCGCTATAACTCATAAACTATAAGACTTATCGGCAAATGTTTTTTTTTAAAATGTTCCTTGCCGAATGATACAAGTTCAAATAATTTAAACGGAAGCGATCCAGTGACCTATTATAGGAGTTATTTCCCCTTGAATATTCAAATTTTCGATATGCATATAAATCTCATGAACCGTTAGTCGTAAAGACTGCGGGTCTTCAGATTTGAGTTCATTGGACCAAAACTAGAAAATATAGGTCAAGGTCAAAGGTCAAGGTCATATTTTAGATTTTCAAAAGTTTGTCATTTCCCTATAACTATTGAACGGTTATAGATACAGAAAAATTAAGCAGTGAAAAATGATTGGTACTTCAAGGGGCAACTTTTTTACATTATGACTATACTGATTTTACCATCATGTAAGGGACATAACTCCCATTGATGGTTTTTAAAAAGCCATTTTTAGGCAAAACTCTTAAACAAAAGGTCCTTGACCCATACGGTCTTTTGCAATGACCTTGTGGAGCAATGACCTCGACGAAGGTCACAAGGTCAAAGGTCAAGGTCATCAAATTATGTGTTTTTGGCACTATTTCAACAGTTTTATGTGTGTTTGAATTCCAATCAATGAATCAATCAATGAATCAATCAATCAATCAATCAATCAATCAATCAATCAATCAATCAATCAATCAATCAATCAATGCACGTTTCCGTTCATGTGTTTAATACGGGATCCAAGGTCTCTTTTTTTCGCTTGTTTTAATTGACCCTTTCCAACGTGTTTAACCAATCAACGTGTTTAAGCAACATGTTTAACCAACGTGTTTAACTAACCAACCAACGTGTTTAAATAACCAACCAATCAATCAATCAATCAATCAATCAATCAATGCATGTTTCCGTTTCATGTGTTTCATACGGGATCCAAGGTTTTTTTTCCGCTCGTTTTAATTGAGCCTATCCAACCAACGTGTTTTACCAACGTGTTTAACCAACGTGTTTAACCAACATGTTTAACCAACGTGTTTAATCAACCAACCAACCAATCAATCAATCAATCAATCAATCAATGCATGTTTCCGTTTCATGTGTTTCATACGGGATCAAAGTTTTTTTTTTCGCTTGTTTTAATTGAGCCTATCCAACCAACGTGTTTAACCAACATGTTTAACCAACATGTTTAACCAACGTATTTTACCAACATTTTTAACCAACGTGTTTAACTAACCAACCAACATGTTTAACCAACCAACCAATCAATCAATGCATGTCACGTTTCATGTGTTTCATACGGGATCCAAGGTTTTTTTTTCGCTTGTTTTAATTGAGCCTATCCAACCAACGTGTTTAACCAACGTGTTTAACCAACATGTTTAACCAACATGTTTAACCAACGTGTTTAACTAACCAACCAACGTGTTTAACCAACCAACCAATCAATCAATGCATGTCACGTTTCATGTGTTTCATACGGGATCCAAGGTTTTTTTCCCGCTTGTTTTCATTGAGCCTATCCAACCAACGTGTTTAACCGACGTGTTTAACCAACGTGTTTAGCCAACGTGTTTAACTAACCAACCAACGTGTTTAACCAACCAACCAATCAATCAATGCATGTCACGTTTCATGTGTTTCATACGGGATCCAAGGTTTTTTTTCGCTTGTTTTAATTGAGCCTATCCAACCAACGTGTTTAACCAACATGTTTAACCAACGTGTTTAACCAACATGTTTAACAAACGTATTTAACTGACCAACCAACGTGTTTAACCAGCCAACCAATCAATCAATGCATGTTTCCGTTTCATGTGTTTAATACGGAATCCAAGGTCTCTTTTTTTTCGCTTGTTTCAAGAGACCCTATATCAAGTGTTTAATTAATAAACCAATCATCCAACCAACCAACTAATCAATAAATTAATCAATCAATATATATGATATATTTATTTATGACAGTATAATTAAAAGAAAATGGAAGGAAAGACCTATCAATTATTCAAGAAGAATTGAACTTTAATATTGTTCTTACATCTCTTCTGAAAAAAAAATCCACCTCCTTGTTATCACTTAAACTCTGAAACTACAAGTCCAATCGATCCCAAAATTTACAGTCAGCAGGGCATACATGTACTAAAGGTTCATAAAACAACGTGGTGCCGATATCTCTCAAGACTTTTCCTAGAGAAAAAGAATGGCAATGCCGTAAAAATCGCTTGCTAGGTCCGTAATTCTCAATGAAATCCTACAATAAAAATGTCCGCTCCTGGATTGAAAAACTTATCTGTTACAAACTGGTGCTGAAAAATATACATTTTAAGAAAATAATCCTTAAACGTGTTTTAAAGTTACACCGGATCAATTAAATCCAAATCATGCACTGCTGGTGAACTGTGATCAAAATGTCAATTTCCTATAATGACCAAAGAAATTACATTGTGTACATTCCATCTCTATAGATGTAGTCTGTCCAACGTCCCGACCTAAAGAGAAATAAAAAGACTAAGTTTTTCTTAATATAAACACGCGTCACGTGGTGTCTCCTCAATCTGGCGCGCGCGCTGGACCTAAAATAAAATAAAAACTTTCCAAACTAAACATGAAACTTCTCCGGTAACACAATACTAGACCCCTTACAGAAACAAACAAATAAACAAACAAAACAAACAAACAAACAAACAAACAAACAAACAAACAAACAAACAAAACAAACAATACCCCCCCCCCCCCATCAATCTATGTTTCAAAGGGGGAAAGACCGTTTACAATTGCTTTTTGAAAGCAATTGATTTATATTATTGTTCTTACATCTCTTCTGAAAAAAAAAATCCACCACCTTGTTATCACTTAAACTCTGAAACTACAAGTCCAATCGATCCCAAAATTTACAGTCAGCAGGGCATACATGTACTAAAGGTTCATAAAACAACGTGGTGCCGATATCTCTCAAGACTTTTCCTAGAGAAAAAGAATGGCAATGCCGTAAAAATCGCTTGCTAGGTCCGTAATTCTCAATGAAATCCTACAATAAAAATGTCCGCTCCTGGATTGAAAAACTTATCTGTTACAAACTGGTGCTGAAAAATATACATTTTAAGAAAATAATCCTTAAACGTGTTTTAAAGTTACACCGGATCAATTAAATCCAAATCATGCACTGCTGGTGAACTGTGATCAAAATGTCAATTTCCTATAATGACCAAAGAAATTACATTGTGTACATTCCATCTCTATAGATGTTGTCTGTCCAACGTCCCGACCTAAAGAGAAATAAAAAGTCTAAGTTTTTCTTAATATAAACACGCGTCACGTGGTGTCTCCTCAATCTGGCGCGCGCGCTGGACCTAAAATAAAATAAAAACTTTCCAAACTAAACATGAAACTTCTCCGGTAACACAATACTAGACCCCTTACAGAAACAAACAAACAAACAAACAAACAAACAAACAAACAAACAAACACCCCCCCCCCCCCCAATCAATCTGTTTCAAAGGGGGAAAGACCGTTTACAATTGCTTTTTGAAAGCAATTGATTTATATTGTAAAAAGGCCTTTTTAACCATTCTGTTCCGTTAATACAAAAAAAAAAAAAAAAAAATCCCCGAGACCCCCTTTTGCCCCCCCCCCCCCCCCCATTTTTTTTACCCTCCACTTACAACTGAATGTAGTTTGTGTGCTATCTATCCTATCAACGTTAAACGAACGACAACTCCAGTTTTTTCCCTATTATATTGTTCTTACATCTCTTCTGAAAAAAAAAATCCACCACCTTGTTATCACTTAAACTCTGAAACTACAAGTCCAATCGATCCCAAAATTTACAGTCAGCAGGGCATACATGTACTAAAGGTTCATAAAACAACGTGGTGCCGATATCTCTCAAGACTTTTCCTAGAGAAAAAGAATGGCAATGCCGTAAAAATCGCTTGCTAGGTCCGTAATTCTCAATGAAATCCTACAATAAAAATGTCCGCTCCTGGATTGAAAAACTTATCTGTTACAAACTGGTGCTGAAAAATATACATTTTAAGAAAATAATCCTTAAACGTGTTTTAAAGTTACACCGGATCAATTAAATCCAAATCATGCACTGCTGGTGAACTGTGATCAAAATGTCAATTTCCTATAATGACCAAAGAAATTACATTGTGTACATTCCATCTCTATAGATGTTGTCTGTCCAACGTCCCGACCTAAAGAGAAATAAAAAGTCTAAGTTTTTCTTAATATAAACACGCGTCACGTGGTGTCTCCTCAATCTGGCGCGCGCGCTGGACCTAAAATAAAATAAAAACTTTCCAAACTAAACATGAAACTTCTCCGGTAACACAATACTAGACCCCTTACAGAAACAAACAAACAAACAAACAAACAAACAAACAAACAAACAAACACCCCCCCCCCCCCAATCAATCTGTTTCAAAGGGGGAAAGACCGTTTACAATTGCTTTTTGAAAGCAATTTGATTTATATTGTAAAAAGGCCTTTTTAACCATTCTGTTCCGTTAATACAAAAAAAAAAAAAAAAAAATCCCCGAGACCCCCTTTTGCCCCCCCCCCCCCCCATTTTTTTTACCCTCCACTTACAACTGAATGTAGTTTGTGTGCTATCTATCCTATCAACGTTAAACGAACGACAACTCCAGTTTTTTCCCTATTATATTGTTCTTACATCTCTTCTGAAAAAAAAAATCCACCACCTTGTTATCACTTAAACTCTGAAACTACAAGTCCAATCGATCCCAAAATTTACAGTCAGCAGGGCATACATGTACTAAAGGTTCATAAAACAACGTGGTGCCGATATCTCTCAAGACTTTTCCTAGAGAAAAAGAATGGCAATGCCGTAAAAATCGCTTGCTAGGTCCGTAATTCTCAATGAAATCCTACAATAAAAATGTCCGCTCCTGGATTGAAAAACTTATCTGTTACAAACTGGTGCTGAAAAATATACATTTTAAGAAAATAATCCTTAAACGTGTTTTAAAGTTACACCGGATCAATTAAATCCAAATCATGCACTGCTGGTGAACTGTGATCAAAATGTCAATTTCCTATAATGACCAAAGAAATTACATTGTGTACATTCCATCTCTATAGATGTTGTCTGTCCAACGTCCCGACCTAAAGAGAAATAAAAAGTCTAAGTTTTTCTTAATATAAACACGCGTCACGTGGTGTCTCCTCAATCTGGCGCGCGCGCTGGACCTAAAATAAAATAAAAACTTTCCAAACTAAACATGAAACTTCTCCGGTAACACAATACTAGACCCCTTACAGAAACAAACAAACAAACAAACAAACAAACAAACAAACAAACAAACACCCCCCCCCCCCCCCCAATCAATCTGTTTCAAAGGGGGAAAGACCGTTTACAATTGCTTTTTGAAAGCAATTGATTTATATTGTAAAAAGGCCTTTTTAACCATTCTGTTCCGTTAATACAAAAAAAAAAAAAAAAAAATCCCCGAGACCCCCTTTTGCCCCCCCCCCCCCCCATTTTTTTTACCCTCCACTTACAACTGAATGTAGTTTGTGTGCTATCTATCCTATCAACGTTAAACGAACGACAACTCCAGTTTTTTCCCTATTATATTGTTCTTACATCTCTTCTGAAAAAAAAAATCCACCACCTTGTTATCACTTAAACTCTGAAACTACAAGTCCAATCGATCCCAAAATTTACAGTCAGCAGGGCATACATGTACTAAAGGTTCATAAAACAACGTGGTGCCGATATCTCTCAAGACTTTTCCTAGAGAAAAAGAATGGCAATGCCGTAAAAATCGCTTGCTAGGTCCGTAATTCTCAATGAAATCCTACAATAAAAATGTCCGCTCCTGGATTGAAAAACTTATCTGTTACAAACTGGTGCTGAAAAATATACATTTTAAGAAAATAATCCTTAAACGTGTTTTAAAGTTACACCGGATCAATTAAATCCAAATCATGCACTGCTGGTGAACTGTGATCAAAATGTCAATTTCCTATAATGACCAAAGAAATTACATTGTGTACATTCCATCTCTATAGATGTTGTCTGTCCAACGTCCCGACCTAAAGAGAAATAAAAAGTCTAAGTTTTTCTTAATATAAACACGCGTCACGTGGTGTCTCCTCAATCTGGCGCGCGCGCTGGACCTAAAATAAAATAAAAACTTTCCAAACTAAACATGAAACTTCTCCGGTAACACAATACTAGACCCCTTACAGAAACAAACAAACAAACAAACAAACAAACAAACAAACAAACAAACACCCCCCCCCCCAATCAATCTGTTTCAAAGGGGGAAAGACCGTTTACAATTGCTTTTTGAAAGCAATTGATTTATATTATTGTTCTTACATCTCTTCTGAAAAAAAAAATCCACCACCTTGTTATCACTTAAACTCTGAAACTACAAGTCCAATCGATCCCAAAATTTACAGTCAGCAGGGCATACATGTACTAAAGGTTCATAAAACAACGTGGTGCCGATATCTCTCAAGACTTTTCCTAGAGAAAAAGAATGGCAATGCCGTAAAAATCGCTTGCTAGGTCCGTAATTCTCAATGAAATCCTACAATAAAAATGTCCGCTCCTGGATTGAAAAACTTATCTGTTACAAACTGGTGCTGAAAAATGTACATTTTAAGAAAATAATCCTTAAACGTGTTTTAAAGTTACACCGGATCAAATAAATCCAAATCATGCACTGCTGGTGAACTGTGATCAAAATGTCAATTTCCTATAATGACCAAAGAAATTACATTGTGTACATTCCATCTCTATAGATGTTGTCTGTCCAACGTCCCGACCTAAAGAGAAATAAAAAGACTAAGTTTTTCTTAATATAAACACGCGTCACGTGGTGTCTCCTCAATCTGGCGCGCGCGCTGGACCTAAAATAAAATAAAAACTTTCCAAACTAAACATGAAACTTCTCCGGTAACACAATACTAGACCCCTTACAGAAACAAACAAACAAACAAACAAACAAACAAACAAACAAAACAAACAAACAAACACCCCCCCCCCCCAATCAATCTGTTTCAAAGGGGGAAAGACCGTTTACAATTGCTTTTTGAAAGCAATTGATTTATATTGTAAAAAGGCCTTTTTAACCATTCTGTTCCGTTAATACAAAAAAAAAAAAAAAAAAAATCCCCGAGACCCCCTTTTGCCCCCCCCCCCATTTTTTTTACCCTCCACTTACAACTGAATGTAGTTTGTGTGCTATCTATCCTATCAACGTTAAACGAACGACAACTCCAGTTTTTTCCCTATTATATTGTTCTTACATCTCTTCTGAAAAAAAAAATCCACCACCTTGTTATCACTTAAACTCTGAAACTACAAGTCCAATCGATCCCAAAATTTACAGTCAGCAGGGCATACATGTACTAAAGGTTCATAAAACAACGTGGTGCCGATATCTCTCAAGACTTTTCCTAGAGAAAAAGAATGGCAATGCCGTAAAAATCGCTTGCTAGGTCCGTAATTCTCAATGAAATCCTACAATAAAAATGTCCGCTCCTGGATTGAAAAACTTATCTGTTACAAACTGGTGCTGAAAAATGTACATTTTAAGAAAATAATCCTTAAACGTGTTTTAAAGTTACACCGGATCAAATAAATCCAAATCATGCACTGCTGGTGAACTGTGATCAAAATGTCAATTTCCTATAATGACCAAAGAAATTACATTGTGTACATTCCATCTCTATAGATGTTGTCTGTCCAACGTCCCGACCTAAAGAGAAATAAAAAGACTAAGTTTTTCTTAATATAAACACGCGTCACGTGGTGTCTCCTCAATCTGGCGCGCGCGCTGGACCTAAAATAAAATAAAAACTTTCCAAACTAAACATGAAACTTCTCCGGTAACACAATACTAGACCCCTTACAGAAACAAACAAACAAACAAACAAACAAACAAACAAACAAAACAAACAAACAAACACCCCCCCCCCCCCAATCAATCTGTTTCAAAGGGGGAAAGACCGTTTACAATTGCTTTTTGAAAGCAATTGATTTATATTGTAAAAAGGCCTTTTTAACCATTCTGTTCCGTTAATACAAAAAAAAAAAAAAAAAAAATCCCCGAGACCCCCTTTTGCCCCCCCCCCCATTTTTTTTACCCTCCACTTACAACTGAATGTAGTTTGTGTGCTATCTATCCTATCAACGTTAAACGAACGACAACTCCAGTTTTTTCCCTATTATATTGTTCTTACATCTCTTCTGAAAAAAAAAATCCACCACCTTGTTATCACTTAAACTCTGAAACTACAAGTCCAATCGATCCCAAAATTTACAGTCAGCAGGGCATACATGTACTAAAGGTTCATAAAACAACGTGGTGCCGATATCTCTCAAGACTTTTCCTAGAGAAAAAGAATGGCAATGCCGTAAAAATCGCTTGCTAGGTCCGTAATTCTCAATGAAATCCTACAATAAAAATGTCCGCTCCTGGATTGAAAAACTTATCTGTTACAAACTGGTGCTGAAAAATGTACATTTTAAGAAAATAATCCTTAAACGTGTTTTAAAGTTACACCGGATCAAATAAATCCAAATCATGCACTGCTGGTGAACTGTGATCAAAATGTCAATTTCCTATAATGACCAAAGAAATTACATTGTGTACATTCCATCTCTATAGATGTTGTCTGTCCAACGTCCCGACCTAAAGAGAAATAAAAAGACTAAGTTTTTCTTAATATAAACACGCGTCACGTGGTGTCTCCTCAATCTGGCGCGCGCGCTGGACCTAAAATAAAATAAAAACTTTCCAAACTAAACATGAAACTTCTCCGGTAACACAATACTAGACCCCTTACAGAAACAAACAAACAAACAAACAAACAAACAAACAAACAAAACAAACAAACAAACACCCCCCCCCCCCAATCAATCTGTTTCAAAGGGGGAAAGACCGTTTACAATTGCTTTTTGAAAGCAATTGATTTATATTGTAAAAAGGCCTTTTTAACCATTCTGTTCCGTTAATACAAAAAAAAAAAAAAAAAAAATCCCCGAGACCCCCTTTTGCCCCCCCCCCCATTTTTTTTACCCTCCACTTACAACTGAATGTAGTTTGTGTGCTATCTATCCTATCAACGTTAAACGAACGACAACTCCAGTTTTTTCCCTATTATATTGTTCTTACATCTCTTCTGAAAAAAAAAATCCACCACCTTGTTATCACTTAAACTCTGAAACTACAAGTCCAATCGATCCCAAAATTTACAGTCAGCAGGGCATACATGTACTAAAGGTTCATAAAACAACGTGGTGCCGATATCTCTCAAGACTTTTCCTAGAGAAAAAGAATGGCAATGCCGTAAAAATCGCTTGCTAGGTCCGTAATTCTCAATGAAATCCTACAATAAAAATGTCCGCTCCTGGATTGAAAAACTTATCTGTTACAAACTGGTGCTGAAAAATGTACATTTTAAGAAAATAATCCTTAAACGTGTTTTAAAGTTACACCGGATCAAATAAATCCAAATCATGCACTGCTGGTGAACTGTGATCAAAATGTCAATTTCCTATAATGACCAAAGAAATTACATTGTGTACATTCCATCTCTATAGATGTTGTCTGTCCAACGTCCCGACCTAAAGAGAAATAAAAAGACTAAG
>NW_026963392.1:0-25685 GCF_036588685.1 Mytilus trossulus
ACAGGCCTTCATAATAACATGCGGGACTGATTCTAACTGTTATCAACATAAGTGCTGTGGTACTTACTGTTTCTCTCTTTGTATCTATTATAGTTTTTTCAAAAACTTAAACCAGATGCTCCACAGGGTGCAGCTTTATACGACCCCAGAGGTGGAACCCGGAACAGTTGGGGCATGTATGGACACAACATTCAAGCTTGATACAGCTCTGAATTTGGATTGTGATTAGATTAAATACAATGTAAGAGAGATCCATACAGTAAAACATAAGTTACTGTCTTAAAACTTCAAAAATGCTTGTTTTTGGCCCTTAATTCCTAGACTGTTTAAACGCCCCATAACCCTTAAATTAGATCCCAACCTTCTACTTAATGGTATGGACATTGTGGTACAATTTCAGAATAATTGAAATACTTATACACAACTTATTGTCCTGAAACTAGATAAATGTATATTTTGGGCCCCTTTGGGCCCCTAATTTCTAAACCGATGGGACCACAACCCCATAAATCAATCACAACCTTCCTTTTGTTGTTATAAACATTGTGTTAAAATTTTATTGATTTCTAATTACTTATATTAAAGTTATTATCCGGAACCATCCGTCTTCGGATGGACGCTAACGATGACGACGTGATACCAATATATGCGGTCGTATAAAAGTCTAAAGAGCCTGTGTTGTACACCGTATTCTATTATAGTTAAACAGTTGACAAATATTGTAGACAAAAAGTAGAATTTATGACAAAATTTATAAGCTTCTGTCCAAGTTTGGTACAAATCCAGAATAGTTTAAGAAATTTATAAAAAAAAAATAAAACTTTAACCAGAGTGAATGTATTTGTTAACTGGCAGAAAAATAAGTAATTCTAATACTGATAATCAGGATTTTTTTTGTACAAAATTTACTTCCTGATACATTCTTATGATTGTATCCAAGTTTCTATCCAAGTTTGGTAGAAATCCAAGATATTTAAAAAAGAATATAAACATTTCGAAACTTTAACCACAGAGTGAATGTGATGTTTGTTGGCAGAAAAACAAAGACCATTTATAAATAAAATGCTGATACACAGGATTTTTTTAACAAAATTTACCTCTGGATACTATCTTATGATCTTAAACAAGCTTCCGACCAAGTTTGGTAGAAATCCAGGATAGTTTAAGAAAGTTGTTTAAAATTTCAAAAACTTTAACAATAGCGTGAATAATCATGACCCCGCCGACACAGAATATAGGCATGGTAGGATCGCTATGTCTCGCTTTTACAACAAAAGTCACAGGCTTGACAAAAAATGCAAATACATATATAAATAAATTTTGGACAGTCTATGTGATAAAAATTCACATATATAACTACGCAATAAGCATGGTAAGATTCAGTATTATATACCAAGGAACTCCATAAAATAAATTTTTTGCTAAAAAAAATAGAACAAAGTTTAATATGGACCCTGTGGACCAATTTATAGGTAAACAAGAATGTGTCTATAGTACAGTGATACCCCACTTGCACTATAATTTTTCATGTTCAGTGGACCGTGAAATTAGGGTCAAACCTTTGCTTTGGCATTAAAATAAGAAAGATCATATCACAGGGAACATGTTTCAAGTTGGTTGGACTTCAACTACATCAAAAAGTACCTTCAACAAAAAACTAAAACTTCAACCTGAACTTCACACTAGGATTTTCGATGTTCAGTGGAAAGTGAAATTGGGGGTCAAAATTTTGATTCAGCATTGATTTAGAAAAATCATATCATGGGGAACATGAGTACTAAGTTTTAAGTTGATTAAAATTCAACTTCATCAAAAACTACCTTGACCAAAAACTTTTGACCAGAAGCAGGACAGACGGTCAGGAAAAAAAACCCCAGCAAACAGAATACCCTTCTACTATCGTAGGTAGGGCATAAAAATCAAAAATCTAACAACATTGTAAGAATCAGCATAATAGTTTAAGTTTTTTTTTTCGGCACCTATTTAACCCTCAAAATTAAATCAATCCTAACATTCCTTTTTGGTTGGGAACCTGTGGTACAATTTCATAACGATCCATAGACTTTTGCTCAAGTTATTGTCCCCAAACATGAAAATCATATTCCTAAATGGTTTGGGCCATAGCCATGATAGCCCCAAAATTCAATCATAACCTTCCTTTTGAAGTTTGGAACAATTTCAGAGGAACATTCACTTATACACCAGTTATTGATATGAGTTACATGGCTGTGATATAATCAAAGAGCTGAAAGTTCTGAGGAAAAATGACGCCACTGCCTCTAATATTGGGATATTTTTTATGCAAGTCTTGATTTTCACATACCCTAATAAGTTTAACATTGCAACATGTCTCGTTATCATATAATTGATATTCGTATATGTGTGTGTGAAGTGAAGATGACAACTGACTGTTTTTTTTTTAGTACAAATGAATAGATCAAGAGTCAAGACTACCTGAATGATCTTCAGTATCCAATGACCACTAGCTGGTTTTTTTTTGGTACAAATAAATAGGTCAAGACTACCTGAATGATCTACAGTATCCAATGACTACTGGCTGATTTTTTTGTACAAATAAATAAGTCAAGAATACTGGAATGATCTACAATATCCAATGATTATTAGCTGTTCTTTTGTACTAATAAATAGGTCAAGACTATTTAAATGATCTACAATATCCAATGACTACTGGCTGTTCTTTTGTACATATTAAATAAAGACTACCTGAATGATCTAAAGTATTCTAAGTAATGTGTAATTTTGTTCTTGCAATTACAATTTTCTAAATCAAGAATACAGACTACTAGTATCCTTTTCAAACCAAATAAATATGAAGAGCCTGTTGTAACAAGCTCTTATACCCCACTAGTCCTATAACATATGACTTCGCATTCTCATTCAATTTTTAACGTTTTTATACTGATATTTTCATTTTTTTAATTTTTTTTTGAATGCAAAGTGTGGCACATTGATAGTATTTTTTTTTTATCAGAACAGTAAATAGATATAATAAATAATGCTCCCGAGGTCATATGTTATAGGACTGATTACCCTCATACTCATTAAATAAGTTACTAGTGACAGTTATTTCTGTTACTTGAAGCAAATTCTATTTCTGTAGATTTACACAATAGCATACTATTGTTATACTTGTTTTATTTCACCTTGAAGATTAGACAAATAGGGATACTCCTTTGATTTTTTATTTCATGTCAGTCAGGTCACTTTATATGAAACTTGAAACCATTCTCTGCCATATTGATATTTTATAACAACTCTGCCCATGACCCATATAATTGATATTCATTCTTTAATCATATATCATAGTAAAGCTAGTTTTTTTTATTTTACACTAATCCACAATCTTTCATGTCAAATGTTTGTCTCCATTTAAGTTTATGCCATTGAACCATCATGGTATTAAACACAATTCCAAGTAATTAATATGCTGTTATAGTGGGTCACCATATATTCAACTTGGGTGGCATTCCAGTTATTGAAATTTGTGTCAGATTGGATAATGAACTAGACCTTTAGGAATTGATCTCATAATTTAATATGGAGCCATAGCATGCAACCCCTACCCGGTAACAAAAATAAACATGTCAAGCGGCAAAATTTATCACCAGAAATTACAAGTCAAGATAGGATGGATAAGTCTCCAAAATGCTTGCCAAACTGGAACTACAACAAGATCTCCAGACAAGGACGAACAAGGCATTGAAGCCAAAGTTAGTTTTTATGTGAAAAGTAGTTGAGGGGCTGATTCACGCTATTGAACCAGATGAATTCCTCTAAAAAGCATGACCGAAGAGAACCATAACTGCCGAGAAATTCAAAGAATACCACGCAACAATTATTGTGGAAAAGCAAGTGAAGAATAACTCTAACTGTGAGTGTATTGACAATCCATCAAGTAAAACACCGTACAAAATTCAAACTCATCCTTTGTAAGACAGTGATCTCACCGAATCAGCTAGACGACACTGTTTTGCACGCATCAAACGTAGAGAGCTTCAAATCTGTTCTCCCGCCCCGCCAATAAATGAATCCAGGTCCGTTCGCGCCCAATTTTAATTGGTTTTGTGTTTAATAACTTTGTAATCAAGTTTTGGCAAGTAGTATTCTTATAAGTATAATTGTTTTCATGGTCTCAAAATAAAGTAAGACAGCATTTTTTTTTGTGTTGAATAAATCTTAATCATGTTTTGGATAGTGTATTGTTAAAAAAAATTATATTCCTTTCTAAATAAAGTGGGATTCTGTCAACGTTTTATTTTGTGTTGAATAACTGTTTATCATGTTTTGGTTAGTGTATTGCTATAACTTTTGTTTCATTGACTTGTTTCAAAATGAAGTGAGATTCTGACTACGTTTTTTTTTTTTTTTTTTGTGTGTTGATTAAATTTTATAATGTATAGTAATATATAATAGTGTATTGTTTCATTATTTCAGATCAAAGGGACCAAGCTGTTAAAAACAATTATCTTTTGTGTTTTTCATTTAAAATCTTCAATCTTTTACTCATACCAAGCTATAAATACATTCAGTATTTACACGAAAGCAATTAAAAACAACAATCATGATTTTCCAATTATTCAACTCGAATTTGAATTAAAATTGGGCGCGAACGTGTAGAGTGCGAACGTGCGAGGTGCGAACAGACCTGATACCCCAATAAATCGGCGGCACTCTCTCAAACCGTTGTATTAAACCCAGCATCGATATCGATAACTTATTCACATGTCATACAGATTCAGTCTGTTACAGACTGTTGTAACTTTGTAAAGAAAGATTGAGTCGGTACTTACTTCTGTCTTATAACCAGTAGAAAGTGGACCAACACGGACACATTATATTTTCTTATAATAAAGGCAATTGTTTGTAAAACGAAAAGACTATCAAGTTTTCCCTGATTAATTATATATCTTTGTTTTTACAATGTTTTAGTTTTACTTCACATAATCAATAAAGTTATAAAAATAGATTTATAAGTATCTTAACAACATCGTGTTGGTACACTTCGATCTTTTTGGTAATAAGAAGGAGCGGAGACCCTGTGTCATCAGATGATTCATACGCACTGCGTTGGTATTAATTTCCGATTATTCAAAACTTCGTAAATCTGGATAAAGACCAGTATCTATCCAATGGATGTCAAGATGATTCTGATTAATACTTTCTTAATGGTTGTTAAGTGGAAAGGGTAAGAAAGGCTGACATTATTTAGGAGAACTATTTTGTCTAGAAAAGTCCAGAACCATGTCAATACGGATCTATTTGTTTATTACGTTAAAAGCGAAAGCTTGAATAAATATGAAAAATATAACTAAGGGAAAGCTCAAAATACAACTGTGGTAACAATAAACATATGAACAGGTCAAAATGTTTTATTCTGTAAATAAAGTATGTAAACTGGTTCCCGGTTGATTACTACACAATAATGATAATACAAGCAGATTCCAGTTTGTATGTAAAATAGTAAATACGAAACCAAGTGCGGTAGAAAGAGAAATGTAATGGAAAGTAAATACGAACCAAGCGCGGTAGGCAAAGAAATGTAATGGAAGTTCAGGTCAATAGTATCGGAAACATGCCGCTGAAAGCGTCATTTTCCAAAAAATCCAATTGAGACATTTACTTTTATTAACAAGTAAAATGCATCTACTGTACATGTACATGAAGCTGTAGCCTTTTGCTAATGATGTTCATTTCCAGCATGATTTTCTGTTCTGCTAATCCACCAATCGTCTATGGAACTTTGCTGTATTATGCATACCAGTGGATTGAGAAAAGTGCAGCAGATTTTACAACAATGCTGACTGTCACCATGCTCAAACCAGTGAATTTGCATTTCATTGATACACAAAACTTGAAGTCTCAATCTGTTGAAAAATTAAAATCATCATTATAAACAACTTAAATAAAATTTAAAAAAAATACTGTAGAAGATTCTATTTATACATATATGTACAACAACAACACTTTAAGAATGCTCCAGTTATTTATTGGGATCAACATGTTTTTAATGGCTAGACAACACTCATTAGCATGATTAGGATGAAACAAATAATAAAATCCTGATGATGTACAAAATCCGGTTGAGAAAAATTAAAACCTCACAATCTTTCTATAAATAGCAATCAAAAGAGAAAATGAATGTAAGTTAATATATACTGATATATGGAAGTAAACTATAAAAAAATAAATAAATATATTTATCATATGTTTAGTAGTAAATACAGTAGTTTTGCATATTTGATAAATAGCCTGCTGATAAATCAATATCGCGCAACTTTGATGCGCACCCTATATCGCATACCCTTTATCTCACCCCTACTTTTTTTTTTTTGCTTAAGAAAAATTTTCCTCAAAAAGGTCAATTTTTTGAATGACGACATTGTTTGGTATGTGACGTCACGAATGTCAAGTTTTCATATTGTATGCGACATCACGAACGTCAAGTTTTCATATTTTTTGGCACACTCAACATGCTAAATGCAACTATAAAAATACAAAACACACAAATAAATACAATAATAAACAAAATATTATTAAAACAACAGCACGCAAAATGTAAGGTACCCATGGTGCTTCGGATAAGTAATTGAGCAGTTCTTTTAAGGCCTTTGAAACAAGACAAAAGTAGAACTGAAGGTAACCCAGTGCTATGGATCAGAAAACAGTTCATATAATATAATACTCGTCTGTTGTAATATATGATAAAGCGTATTTACTACTAAACGTATAAAATAAATTATTATCAGTTGTTTTCTGTCATGTCTGTGTAAACTTTGTGTGTTCAATCAGGAACCAATTAAGGTTCATTATAAGGAATTGAAAAATATGGCTGTGTTTACACCTCAAAAGTTACTATGAGTACAGACAAACTGCAACGTCTAGGAAAAATTTAAGGCATGGCAGGAACTAGATATATACTAGTATATAAGTTAAATATAGTATACGTTTCAGGAAATTAAAAACTTACTTGGATTTTTATGTGCAGTTTTTTTCCAGTCTGTAGAAGATAGCAAAATAAACAAACATCTGAGTTTCATTTGATACAGTCAACTCATTTACAAAGTTTAAATCACTTGGGGGCCAGGTGAGCTAAAAAAAAACATAAATAAAAACAAAAATTGTCTTCATATCAAATTGTTTTCACGGAAAGTGTCTTGCAAGAAGCAAGTTCTCTTCACTCTCTGATGTCGTCCCTGCATGTTTTTCGTGATCCATGTTTCTATCTTACTTTTAGTTTTCAGAGTGGATGGCCTATTGTTTGAACTTCTGTGTCCCGGGGTTTGTCTTTTGTTCATTTATTGTCCTTCTTTATGACTATAGCTATAGTCTGGGTGTTGATTTTTGTCGAGCCTTCGACTTTAGTTGAAAAAGCGAGACTAAGCGATCCTACATTCCGTCGTCGTCGTCGGTGGCGTCCACAAATATTCACTCTGTGGTTAAAGTTTTTGAAATTTTAATAACTTTCTTAAACTATACTGAATTTCTACCAAACTTGGACAGAAGCTTGTTTATGATCATAAGAAAGTATCCAGAAGAATATTTTGTAAAAATAAAATTCCATTTTTTCCGTATTTTACTTATAAATGGACTTTGTTTTTCTGCGAGGAAACATTACATTCACTCTGTGGTTAAAGTTTTAAAAATTTTAATAACTTTCATAAACTATCCTTGATTTGTACCAAACTTGGACAGAAGCTTGTTTATGATCATAAGATAGTATCAAGAAGAATATTTTGTAAAAATAAATTTCCACTTTTCCGTATTTTACTTATAAATGGACTTAGTTTTTCTGTGAGGAAACATTACATTCACTCTGTGGTTAAAGTTTTTAAAATTTTAATAACTTTCATAAACTATCCTTGATTTGTACCAAACTTGGACAGAAGCTGGTTTATAATCATAAGATAGTATCAAGAAGAATATTTTGTAAAATAAATTTCCACTTTTCCGTATTTTACTTATAAATGGACTTAATTTTTTAGCCAGAAACAAAACATTCACTCTGTGGTTTAAGTTTTTAAAGTTTTTATAATGTTCTTAAACTATCCTGGATTTCTACCAAACTTAGACAGAAGCACAACATTTATAAGATTCATAAACTATCCTGGATTTTTTACCAAACTTGGAAGCTTCTTTCCATCAAAAGACAGTATCGAGAGGGAAATTTTTTATTGATGTTTTCCTCATTTTGTTGAGTCTGCGATTAACAGCAAAAGTAGGCGAGACACTGGGTTCCGTGGAACCCTTACGAATTTTTATTTGTAAACGTGTGGTTTTGCAATGTTGCATGTCCACCGATGTCCAGACATTGTGCTAGAAAATATTTGAAGAAATACGATGCTACTGGACACAGAAAAAAATGGTCATTTCTGCATGGCGTTGGCCACGTCAGTTCATACCCCAAATTGATGTCATGATTGCGGCCAAGTGTGGATAAATTTGGGCTAGTGGTTTCAGAGAAGATTTTTGTAAAATTTTACAGACTACGACGGATTATAAACCACGACGGACGCCAAGTGATGAGAAAAGCTCACTTGGCCATTTGGGCCATTTAAGCTAAAAATGGCTACAGAAGGGGTCATAAACCTTACTGATTTAAGGAAAATGATGAATGCCTTCTGTGTGTTGTATAAAATGTGAGTTTATATATTACATGTAGTGATGCTGGGGGTGTGTATTTTGAGGTGTAAAAAGCTCCACGTGGACATTAGTCATTAAAAATTATCATATTGGATACACATACATGTATAAATCATTGTCATATGAAAATATATGAACAGCCGACTGATCTTTGAAATGTTATAGTTTATTCCCTGCATCTAAAAAGTATAGCTCAGACGATCGTCTAGTCTTCTTTTAAATTGTCTTCAGTTAAAATTCGCAGATAAATTACTTCCATGTTGTCAATCGCCGATCCAATCATGACAATTATTTGATTGCATCCAAAGGGAAATAACTGGAAATGGTATTACAATGTTCTAAAAGATAGCTAGCGGAACCAATCTTAAATTGCGACAAGTTTTAGCTTTCTAAAAAACTATAGACTGCTTCGCTCTACACTAATTTAAGGTTATATGTGTGCATGTGGTTGTTAAATTAGTATTGGAAATGTGGTATTTTTAGATATTGATTGATATTAAATGGCTGTACTTTAAGAGTGTGCGTTTTACACCCATGCTTTTGCAATGGCCACTCAAAAGATATATAATCTTCTACATTTTAAAAAATACTTACATTGTATTTTCTGAATTTCATCTTCAAGTTGAGATCTTGCATTGGTCAACAGTAAACATTTGGAGCAGTAATTCTGATGTTGATGGTCACATTTTTCTTGAAGCAGAACATTTCCTGGATTGCTCAATGCATACTTGATACAATGGGTTTGGCATGAATTAGACATAGTTACATGGAACTTGTACTCTGTTTTTAAATATAACTTGAAATTTGCCAAGGCTGTTTTGAGGGATGAAAGTACTGTGTTATTTGATCCCAACCTTTAGAGTTTCTGTCATTCTGATAAGATTTTCAATTGCAAAAGTGCCATCAGTAGTAATATTATCAAGTCCACATAAATTAGACCGTTTTGCTGCTGAACAAGTAGTCAAAATTTTGAAAAGAGTACTGTCTGACAGAGGAGTAAAATCAGCTTCTGTGCATACTGTCTTGTACATATGTATCAGTGCAGAATGACAAGTTCTTCGTACAACTTGGGGTATATTTATGACATCTCCATTATCAAAATGCAAGTCCTTATTTCCAAAGGAACAAATTTGTATAAAATTAGGATCCAGAAAAAATGCCATTGCATGCTCCAGTTTTTCCTTATCCATCTTATCTCTGTAGTTTGGGGTCTTTTCAGTTTGTATTGTCCCAACACCAAAGCGTGTTGCATGGCTTCTACTCTGGTCAACTTTCCATTTTGACATTCCAGGTTTTAATTCTAGCAGCTGTGATTTACTGTTTAATGATGTGGTTGATATTATTGAAAGTAATTGCATTTTTAATGCATTACTGTCAGCTTCATCATATAATCTCAGTATCAAATTCAATAATTCATCTTTGCTCTCATTTTGCTTGTCAACAGCATTATTATTACAGATGTCTTCCACGAGTAGATCAAGAAGTTTTGATGACTGTCCAGGTGCAATATGGTCAAGCACTGTACAAACTGCTTCTGAGGCTTTTCTTCTTACATACCTGCGATTGAAATTAAAAAGGAGTTAGTATTACAAAATAAATGGGAATGGGTCTATGAGACACAGATGATGCCCCTGCTTGCATATTGTATGCATAACTCAGGAACAGCTAAAAAAAAATTGTAATCTATATTTTGTGGTACTAAGCATTGTGTATTCATAACATTTGGTTGAGGCAAATTTTAGTTAACTCAGAGAACAGGTAAAAAAAACCTGTTTTTCCATTTGTAAAGGGGCATAACTCTAGATTAATATAAGTGACATGACCAAAATTCAATCTTGATCTGTATTTTGTGGTAATAAGCATTTTGTATAAGTTTCATAGCATGTGCGATTTGGTTGAGACAAAATAAAGTTCAAGAATGGATACGAGAATTTAGCAATTTTTGAATTTGTAAAGGGACATAACTCTAGAACAGTTAAAGTGACACCACCAAAATTCAAACTTGATCTTGCATTGATAAGCATCGTGTATAAGTGTCATACCATTTAGTTGAGGCATTCAAAAGTTTTAGAACGGAAATCAACTTAGACAAGGGTGTAACCTAATGCCCTTCTTTTTGAGTTATTGTCGAAAATTGGAAAACTACCCACAATTTCATGAACTCAGCAACCTTAAATTTAAAATTAATAAAAATGAAAAGGGAGACAACATTAATAAATTTAAACAATTAACCAAAGTTTCATGAAAACTGCTCAAACATTTTTGAGTTATTGTACTAAAAGTGGAAAATCCCACGTTTTGTAATGAATAATAACAAGGCAATGTAAAATAGAAAGTTAATAAAAATGGAAAAGGGAGCTGACGTCAATAGATATAAACGATTTACCAAAGTGTTATGCAAATTGGTTTAAGTAATTTTGACATGTTGATGACAGATGGACAACAGTATACCATATTATTGCATAGCAATATAATATTTCTCACAAAAAGTAACCAAAAGTTAGCGTGCAATAAATTCTAATATTGCACTAGTGCAATAAACGTCAAAATTCATGACATCATCAACGACAAAATCTTAGTTTAAACCAATTTTTACTTCCAAATATCATATTGCTATACAATAAAAGGGTTATTGCATGAATATTGGTGAATATTGTCCCTCGCAAGCTCGTGTAATATAAAATTCTACTCGGGGCAATATTCCCCAATATTCATGCAATAACCCTATAATACTTCACGTAAACAGGCATATACAAATAAAAAGAACTGTCCTTGGACAGATGAGAAAATTATAGATCTTTTTTGCCCTGTTCAAGTAAAAATAATTCAGGACTGTGTGTATAGTTATTTTCCATTAAAAAAACTGTTGTTATATTTGTTTATTTAATCCTTGGCTATTGCTCTGTATGAAATTTAAATATAATATATGCAGTCAATGATTATATGATTTATATGCCATGAATTGTTTCTATAATGACCTCTCTGTTGTTTAAGAACTCTTAAAAAATACCTCTTAGTACTATCTTGTACACATTCCAATGGCTGTTGAAGTATGTATTTGATAGGACTCATGTTTCCACTACTTAGATTTTGAAGTGGCTCATTCAAAACATGTATTCCGCTGTTGAGATGCTTTTGACCATCTGAAGTTAGGCTCCAACTGGATTCTTGTGACAATGATGGTTCAGACTGAAAAACAAATGTTTACAATTTTGCTTTCTATCAAATTTTGACAACTGTTAACCATTTCAAATACTAAGAAATAAAACATTTTAATGGACATAATAGTTGTTGGTACATATGAAGGGACAGGTTTTAAAATATTCAAATCAAGTTGAACTCCATGAAATATTTATGTGCCTGCTGTAGGCCAGGAACATTTATATTTTTTTTAGTGTTCCTCATTGTTTAATTATGAAACCAAAACTTTTTTTAAAGCTTTTATGATGAACAATTTTTTAATCGAATCTCTTATCAGATTTCATCAAATTTTTTAAGAGCATTATCAGACTTAAGAATTATTTTTTAATTTTGTGGCAATAGGGCCTAGCTGGCAATGATTGATCACATTTTCTTTGAACCTCAGTGGTCATTAAGTCCACTCACATTTAAACCAGCCTTGCAGTAGTTTATTAAATAATAATTTGTATAAAACCTTCAATGCGGCTTCATTGGTCGTGTGGTCCAATTATTAATAAAAAAAAAATTTAAGGGTCCCTGGAAACCAGTGTCTCGCCTACTTTTGCTGTAACCACAGAGTGAATATTTGTAGATGTCACCGCCGCCGCTGTAATGTAGGATCGCTCAGTCTCGCTTTTTTGACTGAAGTCGAAGGCTCATTAAGAATCCCAGATCCTGTCTTATTTTACTTGATGTTGACTGTGTAGACTGTGTAGTATTCTTTTTTTTTTTTATATTCTTATATATTCAATGTTTTAATTTGTTTTTTGTCTCATGGACATTTTTTCCCCATTACAATATTGAAATGTAAATAACATTTTCACCAAACTTGGGTATGGGAACACTATATTTACCTGTGATGATACTTCATACAGTCCTGGTGTATCAAAACAACTGACAATTTCTCTGCGTGGTCTTTTCAATACAGGCTCTTCATTCTGATAAAATTCAATGTTTGCATTCATGAAATTAAGAAAATCCCTAAACATTAGACATACATCATTATTGATTGAATCAGCTAGAATATTAAGCAAGCTTGCTGGGGCAAGCTGATGAAGTGTATAAATAATAAAATGTCATTATAATTTTGGTGGCAATACGTCTATTTTTTTGTTGAAAAAACAAGTGAAACTGCGAGCTACTGCTCACTGATGATACCCCCGCCGCAAGTGGATAATATTAATAGTGTAAAAATATGCAAGTGTTCTGTAAACAGGAAGTTGTCGAGTGATGAATCTGAAAACGCATCACACGGTATAGCTGACTTATATAAATCCTGAAACCAAATTTCAGAAATCCTTGTATTGTAGTTCCTGAGAAAAATGTGACGAAAATTTTCAACTTGGCTGTCATGTTTAAAATCATACAAGTGTTCGGTAAACAGGAAGTTGTCTAGTGATGAATCTGAAAACGCATCACACGGTATGGCTGACATATATAAATGACAGAAAGGGTGGATGTGTAGTTCCTGAGAAAAATGTGACGAAAATTTTCAACTTGGCTATCATGTGTAAAATCATACAAGTTTTTCGGTAAACAGGAAGTTGTCAAGTGATCAATCTGAAAACGCATCACACGGTATAGCTGACTTAGATAATCCTTGTATTGTATTGTAGTTCCTGAGAAAAATGTGACGAAAATTTTCAACTTGGCTATCATGTGTAAAATCATACAAGTGTTCGGTAAACAGGAAGTTGTCAAGTGATGAATCTGAAAACGCATCACACGGTATGGCTGACATATATAAATGTTGATACCAAATTACAGAAAGGGTGGATGTGTAGTTCCTGAGAAATGTGACGAAAATTTTCAACTTGGCTATCATGTGTAAAATCATACAAGTGTTCGGTAAACAGAAAGTTGTCAAGATTATGAATCTGAAAACGCATCACACGGTATGGCTGACATATATAAATGTTGATACCAAATTACAGAAAGGGTGGAAGTGTAGTTCCTGAGAAAAATGTGACGAAAGTTTCATGGGACGGACTGACTGACGGATGGACGGACTGACGGACGGACAGACAGAGGTAAAACAGTATACCCCCCCTTTTTTAAAGCGGGGGTATAAAAAAACAGTTTGCAAAACTACTTTTAATCATACAAAATATTGTGATAGTTACTAAGCTGTATATATATATATATATACGGTATGTATGTATGCTGCTGTACTATTACGTACATAGTATTGTGTTTACACATTGATATCGTAAAATATCAGCCGTTAGCCACATTGAATGTGAACCTTTTTAGTGATTGAGTGCAGCAACAAATTAATAATCAAAGTACTGAAGTACTGAACATTGGATGACCCAAGTTCTTGTGGATTGTCCAAAAAGTACTTGTCTTAGAAAAAAAATCACATCTCTATTCCTGAGAGTGAGTCTCTCGTGCGTGGATGATAAAAGCCACTTTACGCTGGCGTATTGGGGAGCAGCCATGTGTGTGTACAAATATATATATATATATATAATTTCAATTTTTCTAATAGAATGGATTTGGGTAGGCATTTGTATCTTCCTGCAAAAAATCTGTAATCATCCATGCAGAGTTATAGTTCCTTGAGATTGCAAAGATACTTACATTCTTAAGATACTCTTCTGCATGCATGTACATAGATATTAATGTTTTTTTACTTTATAGCAAGCGGTAATGAATGTTTGTTTGCACTTGATGATGTTAAAGCTGTGATATTAATAGAATTTCAGAGCAACTGAGCAGACGACTATAGGAAGGAGGATAAATGACATCATTGCCTAATATTTTCGAAGATTATTGACCTGTAAATGTTTACTTTTGACATAATTAAAGAACCTTAGTGAGCACGCTCACATACCCCACGTCCCCACATTGTCATTGGAGAAATTAAATAAGTGTAAGAAAAAAAAATTGTATAAGAAAAAATATTGAATAATAATTTCCTGTCAATATATATGCACATCAACATAGTATGTCCTTATTATCTACAAAATTTCATGAAATTCTGTTGTGTGGTTTCAGAGGAGTTGAAATGACAAACTGTTGCAGAAGTATATTGAAGCAAATAAGTTCAAAGGGGCGTAACTCCTAGAAAAAAAAATTGAATCGACATTTCCTGTTGATATGCACATCTACATAGTATGTCCTTATTATCTACAAATGTTCATGAAATTCTGTTGTGTGGTTTCAGAGGAGTTGAGATGACAAACTGTTAAGTAGTACCTTAAAGCAAATAAGTTCAAAGAGATGTAACTCCTAGAAAAAAAATTGAATCGTAATTTCCTGTCGATATGCACATCTACATAGTATGTCCTTATTATCTTAAAAGGTTTCATGAAATTCTGTTGTGTAGTTTCAGAGGAGTTGCGATGACAAACTGTTGCAGTAGTACAATAAAGTAAATAAGTTCAAAGGGGGGTAACTCCTAGAAAAAAAATTGAATCTTAATTTCCTGTCGATATGCACATCTACATAGTATGTCCTTATTATCTAAAAAGGTTTCGTGAAATTCTGTTGTGTAGTTTCAGAGGAGTTGCGATGACAAACTGTTGCAGTAGTACATTAAGCAAATAAGTTCAAAGGGGCGTAACTCTTATAAAAAAAATTGAATCGCAATTTCCTGTCGATATGCACAACTACATAGTATGTCCTTTTCATCTGAAAAGGTTTCGTGAAATTCTGTTGTGTGGTTTGAGAGGAGTTGCGATGACAAGAAACAGGACTGACGGACGGACGGACTGACGGGTCAAAAACATTATACCCTCCGCAACGGTATAATAAATTATGACTAGGAGGAAAAGTTGTCTCATTGGGACTTATACCATATCAGTCATCTTCTCATATCTACATGAATATACATGTAATCATGATAATAAAAAAGTTTTAAGTGCATCATCTACAAAAAGTTTGAAATAAATTTGTTTGTAGACCAGAGAAGTTTTACATATTTTGGCAACATAGTATAGTGTGTACAATAATGAAGGTTTATACCTTTAATAAGTTATCTGGCTTGAAGTCTTTATTTTCTTCTACAGGATCTGCTCTACTTGGTGCTACAAATATCTGAAAAATAAAATAGAAAAAATATTCTTCAAGGCCTTACAAACATTGAAAATAACTAGAAAAACAAGAATATGTCCATAGATCACATGAGCCCCAATTGCACTATCAATTACTATGTTCAGTGGACAATTTGGCATTGAGATTAAAATATCATATCTTAGGCAAGATTGGTACTAAATTTTAAGTTGATTAAATGTACTTTATCAAAAACTTCTTTGACCTGAAACTGTAACCTGAAGACGGACAAACAGACCAATGGACAGACAGATGAACGGACAGACAAAAAAAATATAATGCCCTTTGTCAGGGCATAAAAACCTACAATCATAAAATATTTGAAGACATGTCACAGAAGACCACATCTTAAATTTTGTCCCAACTGTATATATAGTTCTATTCAAGAAAAGCAGACATTTCAGTAGACCCTGTACCATATTTTTGTCTGTATTACATTGTATTATATCATAAAAAACAACCATTTTTGGAGTAAATGTGTACATGGTGTACACATATGGTTTGAAAGGCACCTAAATTACTCCAAAAATGGTTGGTTTAAATGATATAATACAGACAAAAAATATGGTTCTTCAGACCTTGGAAGTTCTATATTGACAATATATTACTTTCATGTTCAGACTTTAAAAAATTGCATACATGTAGCCACTAGTACTAGCAAGACAAAATGTAAACTTACTTAGATTTTTTTTTAAAAATACATGTTTAGCATAGCTCCTATTGGAAGCACAACTCCTCTGGTTCTCAAAAGGTGGTGGCTTATCTGAGGCGTGACTGCCCGGTCGGATTCAGGCTTGGATTTACCCTTGTGGTCAGGATGACCACATAATATGCTGCTCCTCCTCCACTTCATACCGAGAGAATACCTGTGGTTCGGACACCCCAAATATTCTCCCATGACAGAAAATATTCCAGCCCGAAAGCAAATTAAATGTCCCTCATTTAAATTTGTAAATTTTCCCAGTTTGTTAGAAATTAGGTGATTTCTTATATCCTTAATGCATTCCTTTTTCAAAATCACAGCGTTTTCAGCGGGATAGAAGATTGATGTATCACATTTTACATTACTAAAGCATGAGAAACTGCATCTCATCTCAACGTCTGCTTCCATAGTTGTTGATATGGAATATAAACAATAGACATTTTATGGTTTTCAAGTAAGAGAGCTCCATAATTTTACGGGAAAAGGGAGATAATTTCAGGCAAACTAACAAATTTTCAAATTTCTTTTTCTACACTTATATTAAAAAAAACCACACTTTTACCATGTTTACATGATAAACATAGAAAAGTTATAAAACTTCAATTTGGTGTATAATTATACTGGGTTCTTAGTTGTTCATCCAAATAAGCATCATTCAATAGTGTGCAATTTACAAAGGAATGATAGGAACAACTAGTGATTTAATATCATTATTTTTATTTGTATTACTATTTGTTGGTGATTTTTTTTGTATATTCTTATCTTTAATACTGTAGTGAAGATATTTATACACAAAAAACTGAGAATTGGAATATTGGATGAATCACTTTTTTTAAGATCTGCCTGGTTCTAAAAATAGCTGTACTTTAAAATATGTTATTAATAAAAGCTTTAATAACTGTCAAATCAGAAAGTAGTAAATATACACTTTAATGCTACATTAGTTTTATGCACTAAATGTGCATATTTTGAATAGTGCTTGAAAGCAAAAGGATTGATAATCTAAATAAATACACTCAAATTGAGCACTAACAACTGATAAGTGGCCTCCAGTGGACAAGTCAAACCATGGAAAAAAAAATTACCTGCCTGTCTGGTTTGTTTACAAAGAGTAGACCCGGGGGAGGGGAAACAGACATTCTTTTAAATGTGGCCTCAATGGTACAGAACATGCATATTATATACATATACATAAAATTGAGAATGGAAATGGGGAATGTGTCAAAGAGACATCAACTTGCCCATAGAGCCAACAACAGTGGAACGCCACCAATGGGTCTTCAATGCAAAGAGAAACTCCAGCATCCTGAGGAGTCCTTCAGCTGTCCCCTAAACAAATATGTATACTAGTTCAGTGATAATGTATACAATTATAGATAAATACTTACGTTGCTTCTGTGAAGGTAAACTTATCAACTCCAAATACTTTTCCCAGAGGATCTTTTTTACAGAACACGATACTAGGGTCATTTGGATTATACAACTGTCTGCTACCAATGTAATCCTTCAGATAACTACAGACCTTCAATTTACACATAAACCAGTTGAAATTAAGAATGCAAGTTTTTATAGTGTCAAAATTGATATGGTAGCATTTTTACAATAACATGAATAATAAAAACTTGACATAAATTTCTTCATTTATTATTATGTTTACAGTATTTAAATATGTTGATTGCAATAAAGATAAAATCACTACTGAAAATATGAATAAAAGCTTTAATTATTGTGAAACCTGGTGCTGTGCAGTTTTGGCATTAATAAAATCATGGAAATAATTTCTGAATTCAGAGAAATTTTTACCTCTTTTCTGGTTAACACTTCCCATGATGCACCTACTTGTTTAAGTACAATGACGGTCAAGAAATTCACGTCTGGGTCTGACCTACAAATATAAGACGAACATTAATTTTGACATTTGCTTTCAATACAATTCTCATGTTTACAAGTTCTACTATAGATAGATAAAAAGATTACAAATTAACAAATATCCAGAAAACATAATTCCCTCTACTATAGTAGGTGAGGCAAACAAATCTCCAACGTTTTAAGAAACTGCCAACACTCTCTGATAACTTACCATAGGATAATTGACTTCATATTCTTCAGTTGTTATGCAATGGGACTCTGTGAGTTGCTTCAAAGTAGATACATTTGATCCTGCAGGTGTGCTGTATGAATCAGGAGACTGTCGTACAATTAAATTTGGATTATTGCACACGTTTACTTGGCTTGATGTTACTTGACCACTTACAGTGTAATTGTGCTGAAATAAAATGAAATTATGAAAATATTTAAATTGAATTAAGGATGCACACATCTGAGTGATTTTTGGGTTTATAAGTCTTGTAAAGACATTATAAATCATATGGTGGTGCACTTCTTTTTTAGCAATGTTTAGCTACAGCCCTTTTAAAGTACCAAATTTTCATGATTTTCCCATTTTTCATCAATTTTTACCTATTTTTGGGCTATTATCAAAATATCATGAAAAAAACACCCAAATCCACAATTAAACTTTTTTTCATCATTGTTCATACTTTCAATTAAGATGAAGAGGACCAATCTGCAGTGGCGGATCCAGGGGGGGGGAAAGTTGGAATCCCCCCTTTTTTTTGGCCGATCAATGCATTTGAATGGGAGCATATAGTTAGAATCCACCCTTTACTCTGTGTTGGGGAACCCCCCCCCCTTTAAAATGGCTGGATCCACCACTGAATCTGAATAACAATGAATAAGTTTAAATTAAAATTACTATACATAGGTAGGTATTAATATAAGAAAGTTTTATCATATTTTGATGCTTTTTGAGTCAAATTCATCATGCTGTCGATTTTGTAAATTTGTGTGTTTGAAGAACAAAATGCATATTTTTTTAACTTCTTTGTTATAAATGATTGAGAAAATACATATCTAAGAAATTTGAAAAGAAAAAAGAGATATGGGATGTACATGCTTCTGGTAAAATCATTTTTTGTACCCCTCACCCATTTTCTAAAAATTTTGCCTAAAAAGACTGACTGGATAATGTTGATTGGTAATAAAATTTTAAAAATTGATAACTCAACCAGATGCTCCGCAGGGCGCAGCTTTATACGACCGCACAGGTTGAACCCTGAACGGTTGGGGCAAGTATGGACACAACATTCAAGCTGGATACAGCTCTAAATTTGGATTGTGATTAAATAGTTGACACAGCATAGGTTTCTGACACAGAATAAATGTGGTCTAATGAACTTAAAAATTTGTTTTTGCCTTTGAGCAAATGAGAAAAATTTAACCCACCCCCCCTTTTTTTCACACACCCCTTTCCCTTTTTCCAAAACTGATCTCAATTCAAATTTCTAATAGAGTTTGCAACAATAACTACTCATTTAAATACATCATAAAATATTAAAATGTAACAAAAGGTGCTTGTTATCACTGAATGGTAAAGATTGTTTTAATTTATCAATTGGTAGTAAAAGTGAATATACATTGTATATTGTATAAAACAATGATTTAAGTTGACTCAATTACTATTCTGGACAAAGAAAGATAACTCCAATCAATTGAAAATTTCTTGCTATTGCACAATATTGTGCAATTAGATATTTCTGGCTATTGTGCAATACTGTGCAATTGAAAATATTTACTATTGCACAATACTGTGCAATTGAAGATTTCTTGCTATTGCGCAATACTGAGCAATTGAAAATTTCTTGCTATTGCACAATACTGTGCAATTGAAGATTTCTTGCTATTGCTGAATACTGTGCAATTGAAAATTTCTTGCTATTGCACAATTCTTAATATAATAATTTTGGATCCTGATTTGAACAAACTTGAAAACTGGGCCCATAAACAAAAATCTAAGTACATGTTTAGATTCAGCATATCAAAAAAGCATAAGAATTCAATTTTTGTTAAAATCAAATTTAGTTTAATTTTGGACCCTGTGAACTTTAATGTAGACCAATTTGAAAACGGGACCAAAAATTAAGAATCTACATACACAGTTAGATTTGGCATATCAAAGAACCCCAATTATTCAATTTTTGATGAAATCAAAAAAAGTTTAATTTTGGACCCTGATTTGGACCAACTTGAAAACTGGGCCAATAATAAAAAATCTAAGTACATGTACATTTTTAGATTCAACATATTAAAGAACCCCAAGGATTCAATTTTTGTCAAAATCAAACTAAGTTTAATTTTTGACCCTTTGGACCTTAACCCTTTCAAGGCGAACAATGCGTTGAGCCATCCCCGTAGCCAGGCCGAACAATGTGTTGAGGCATCCCCGTAGCCAGGCCGAACAATGCTTTCAGGCATAGACAATCACGTGATAATCATATTTTTTTTGTCTTTTAACTCATTTCCCCCCGTAAAGCTATGTTTAACCTATACATATATAGGTTTTCAGGAAGCTTGTATATCACAGTTAAAGAATACCAATTATGACTGAATTTGATACCTTATATATACTTCAATACAATGAAAGATCGGTAGCGTCAACAAACAAAATAAGCCGCCGCCATTTTGTACAAAAACATGTGATGCGAACATGTGACTTTTTTCGTCGAGAAAAGGTTATTTGGAAGGAAAGTTAAATTTGATTTCATGAATATTTTGATTAACATTATGATACAAATTACGAAAAACGATTTTAACAATTGCACGGAGAATAAAATCAATTAATAATCCGACTTCCGTCGGCGCGGTAATTGGATTTTTCCCACGAGTGCAAAAGGTCGCACTCCTTTTATGGAAGTTCTAAATAATACAATCCAATCACATTCCTCTCTCACTTGCCGATGTCAAGGACGCATAATTATAGTAAACAGGGCTCACGCTACCAGGCGACTTGGGCGAAGAAGTCGCCTTCCCGACCGTCACTTCGCTTTCCCCGACCCCCAAAAGCGAAAACAAGTCGCCCTGTTCTTGACGATAGTCGCTTTCAGTCGCTTCCGTCATCGGACATTTTCAATTTTTACCAAGTTGATGAAACATCATTTTTTTACTGATAATTAAAGAAATTCAGACATAAACGATTCATTATCTTTAGAAAAGAGGTTGAAGCATTGTCTTCGCAGTGTGTAGCAGGTTATTTGATAAAAATACAACTTTTTATCACTTCGTGCATTTCCGCAAGTCCCGGTGCTTGTTACTCGAAAACGTACATCAACCTAAATTTCGGCGGCAAAATAAGTTTGTTACTTCATTTAAACGTGATAAAAGTTGCCTCCAGTAAATGTTTAATCCATTTATTGCATTAAAACCGTCATGTTCCTTTCCAAATAACTTGTCAAACATCGTTTATTTTTGTAAATTTTCTTGCATTCGTCCGCCATTGACCGATTTCTAAACTACGGATCTGAAGCGGACCAGCTATGACCGAAATCCGTACTTTTACAATAATTACAACTACGAACGCACGGATGGAACAGCTGACAGAAGAATATTGATCCCAAAGGGAAAAATTACGCATTCCACACGCATTAAGAGACTTTTGGTTACATCTAATTGATTGGTGTATATAATTCCTTATATTTTTTATGGATTGTTTCAAACTATTGATTAAAGTTGCTTAACTCTTAAGACTATTCTACTAATATCAATATATTATGGCCCAGCTTAATAACTTTTATATTTTTTTTTATGAGAAACACTGAATTTCATACACAAGATAATTTTATATATCAATTGTAATTGATATATTATAATTTCTTTACATTTTTTAAAATAATTTTTTTTTTTAGTGCTATATATTTAGTTGGTAGTTTCTCACAAGAACCTTAGTAAAACTTAAACAACTTTTAATTTCAAATGTTACTTTAATTGTAATTTTTTACTCATATGAATTGAACAACATAAAAAGAACATTATTTACATATGGCCCTTTACAATGTATACTATTGTAAAATCCAAACATTGTAGCGCACCGCGCGAATGAGCACTTCTCTTTCAAATCTCACCACTTCTCCCTATCAGTTTCAAAAAGAGAAGTCACTTCTCCCTATAATTCTGAAGTAGTGTGAGCCCTGGTAAATATTAGTAAAATGTCGTTTCATGGTCTGTATCGTGTCTGTAACATTCTGAGACATAAAAATGTCCGATAGTTTTGAGAACGAGTTTGAGGGATTTTTGGTGGGAGAAGTAGATCTTCTTGGTCAACGGTATGAAATGCATTGACCTCAAAATGACATCGGTGATGATTTCATGATCACTCCTGAAGTGATGTTGAAAGAGAAGGGGTCAGCGAACTTTCAGATGAAAATAATGACAGCTGACAGATGTAAATAATGCCCCTGATGTCCCCCAACAATGACTGATGGCACCAAGAATTTTATATATTTAAATTTGAAAGAGGTCTTCCCCATTTATCCCAGAAGTAACTGCCTAACTGGTCCACAAAACATATGAGACCCAAAGAAGGATATTTTTTCCAGATGTTTCTATCTGACAACCAAATAATTGATAGTTATAATTAGATAAGATAAAACATTTTATTCCAAAGATAGGATATTTTGATTCCAGAGATAAGATATTTTTATTCTAATTAAAGGGCCCATGAAGAGCAAAGTAATATTGCAATGATTTGATAATTAACATAAAACCGGTAATGTTTTTATAAATCATATATAAATATGAATATAATCATCTCAATTTTAAGATGTTAAACCGCAGCCAGATCAGAGCCACACACATATATTAGAGTAAAAAAGCCATAACAATTATGTTTTTATTTTAACAGGCAATTATTCTCATATTCAATATATATGTACATTGCCGGAAAATAAAATATAATTGTATGAGCTTTAGAATTTAGGACAAAAATGTTATATTTTCTGACAATGTACATATATTGTTTTTATCCTGAAATTTATTAATCCCAACACTTGAAGGCTTTATCATGTTTATAGTTATTAAAAATATAAGTCATGGTCTCTTATTTTTCAAAGAAATGGACGAAATTATGCAGATAATAAGGTATCTTCACTTCACTGCTACGCACCAGGGAGGTGAGCAAAGATGGGAGACTAATAATGATGTATCTTACAAACTCAGAAATTAAAGACCCCCTTAACAGACAAAAAATGAGAGACCAACATGTCCCCAAACGATAGGTGGCGATTCATGATATCTTACAAAGGGAGGGATGCATTCAAGCAATTCATGCCTTCTAAAACAAAGAAATGGGCCATCAAACTGGTAGCGTCAGACATGGTGTATGTCATGTTGTGAAATCTACCATGTCAAGACAGATCAAACACATGTAGGTTAACTCTGTTTGCCAGTAGACTTTGGGAAACAAGATAAGGTGTCACATATGCTGGGCTAGGGTAGCTATTAAAGGTACACAGGAAAAAAAGGTTTGAAAATATGGTTGTGTTGAATGTAGAAAACCACTTTGCCTACCCCATTGCTTCACTGTCTCCCACTCAGTCAAAAATTAAACTTCTTAATTAACAGTTACTTTGTTACAATTTTTAATTTGAAAGGATATTATATACACATAATTTGTTGAAAAGGTTTTCACAGATAAGTTGTTGAAAGGATATTCATAATTTATATTTGTTGTTACAGTTGACATTTTCATTTAATTTTTTTTTTTTAATAAGGAACATTAAATTATTTTCATCATTGAACAATACAAAACCAAAGACAGTGGAAATTCTGGCATCCCATGGAGTCAGGACACTTATAATAAATAATTTTAAAAATAAATCATTGACTTTTTTAAAGTAATTTTATTTTTAAAAGTTCATGATTGTCTTTCAACATTTAATTATGTCTCACTTAATTTATCAACACATTATTAAAGTGTTAAATGTACATGGATAAGTGTGTCAGGTCATCTTACATTTAATTAATATTTCCATGCACTCAGTGGTTTGATACAAAAAAAAACAGAAAAAAATATTTGCACATTAAAAAAAAAAGCACATATTAATCTCAAAAGTTTTGATTTTACCAGAAAAAAATATCATTAGATATCTCCATTAAAATATTAAAAATTCCACAAAAGATCCCAATAGTCAATTTAGATCAATATTCATGCAAAAATTCAAAGAAAACATCGGACTAAGAAAGACAACTCCAACTTATCCAGGGACACAACTTCCTATCTGGTGATTGCATTGTACAGGTAAAAAAATGGCCGCCGCGGAATTTGTCAAACCATTTTTATTCGTATTTATTCTGACTAATAAGCTAGAATTTTGACTCTGGAGTTATTTTTTCCATAAAACTTTGATAAAGGAACACTCGAAATTGTTAATTACCATTTGTATTGTTAATTTAGAAGATCGGAGGCAAAAATATAAACCGGTCACAAAAAAAAATAGATTTCTCAAATCAAACGTCATTTTCTTTCCACAAAAGGTTAAAAAAAATCAAAAGTAGGTATTGTCATGTAAATTTATTTATATTGCAACACTCCTTTCATACTTAAGTGTAACAATATCGAGTTTGAAACCGATTTGATGAGAAACAACAAAGATACACACGTTTTTATTAAAACGTCATTTTTTTCCCATTCACACGTCAAATTAATTCAGGCCAGGCAAACTGCGCGCGGAAATTTGATCAGGTCACACAACGTCGCGGAAAAAAACAATTCAGTAAGGAAAGTGTTGTAGACCAATTTGAAAACGGGACCAAAAATTAAGAATCTACATACACAGTTAGATTTAGCATATCAAAGAACCCCAATTATTCAATTTTTGATGAAATCAAACAAAGTTCAATTTTGGACCCTTTGGGCCCTTATTCCTAAACTGTTGGGACCAAAACTCCCAAAATCAAACCCAACCTTCCTTTTATGGTCATAAATCTTGTGTTTAAATTTCATAGATTTCTATTTACTTATACGTAAATTATGGTGCGAAAACCAAGAATAATGCTTATTTGGGCCCCTTTTTGGCCCCTAATTCCTAAACTGTTGGGACCTCAACTCCCAAAATCAATCCCAACCTTCCTTTTGTGGTCATAAACCTTGTGTTTAAATTTCACTGATTTCTATTTACTTATACTAAAGTTATTGTGCGAAAAACCAAGAAAATGCTTATTTGGGCCCTTTTTGGCCCCTAATTCCTAAAAT
>NW_026963393.1:0-19274 GCF_036588685.1 Mytilus trossulus
AACCCATGCCCGATCATAATAATAATGGCCCCCACTACCCCTAATACCGTGTTGCTAAGCACTCCTAATAGCACAAGCCTCATATGCGCTACAGAGGAATATGCTACCAAACATTTTAGGTCCACTTGCCGTACACACGCTAATCCTGCGTAGACACCTCCTGCCAAGTTCACCACTAGTAGCAGCACAAAAAAAACGCTTCTAAGCCTTATTTGTATAACTATTATAAATCGAAGCAGCCCGTACCCTCCTAATTTTAGTACCACCCCGGCCAATAGCATCGAACCGGCTACTGGGGCCTCTACGTGAGCCTTAGGTAGTCACAGGTGAAATGGATATATTGGTAGCTTGATAAGAAACCCTAGAATGTATAGCCATCACAATCTCATTCCCCTTTTTTTTACTAGCCTTACCACAGAACTTATCCTCCTCCTCAACCCTCTAATATAGAGTTCTCTTACCCCCCATAAGAAAAAAAGAGATCCGAACACCGTATAGATTACTATATACCCCCTGCCTGTAAACGCTCTGGCTGATAGCCTCAGCCTACAATTAATAACAACAGAGGGGCTAGCACACTTTCAAAAAAAAAAAAAAAAAGAAAGAACCTCCTCACCCTGAATCTTATCACTAAAATTAGGCTGATTCTGATAATTATTAAATTAAATCTTGCTTTCCGGTGGATCTTAACCCTCCTTAGGTAGGAAAGAATTGCTACAAATAGAGTTAGTGTAACCATTAACCCTATTACAAAGTCTGTGGTGTACAACCCGTTCAACTCTACCCCCCCTATCGCGACTCTTGTGGCGCCCATACTTAGAATAGTTAGAACGCTTAACCCAATGACACTCATATTTAGGTTTTTTATAATAATCAATGCAATAAGTCTAATTGCCAACCTTTTAACCATAAGTAAGACAGACTTTATCTGACACATTCAGTGTAATGAATTATACTAGTTTATATTATCTTACATACACCCTAACTAGAACTACTACACACACACTAGCCATAAGTATGACACATAGAAGAACAGTCCAACACAAACTCATTAACTTATCATAACGTAAACGAGGTAAAGAAGCACGAATAACCACAAAGAAGACCGCAAAAGCCATCATAAAGACCCCGATCAACGCTTCATTTCCCCGAAAAATATCGCCGCCCTTATAACCCTTCTGAGAAGAATACTAGAGTACTCCGCAATAAATATAACTGCAAACCCCCTCCGCTGTACTCCACGTTGTATCCTGACACTAATTCCGACTCTCCTTCCACAAAATCAAATGGCGCCCGATTAGTTTCAGCTAGCATACACAGCATTCAGACAACTATAACTACGCACAAAGGAAAAAAGAAAAAAAAGGACCTTTGTTGGAACACCCTAATTTCTTGAAACATAAACACACCCGAGCACAGCACCACACAAAAGAAGATAAATCCTATAGGGATCTCATAAGAAATTCTTTGCGCCATCGCACGAACTGCACCTAGCAAAGAGTATTTAGAGTTAGAAGCCCATCCGGATATTATTACCCCGTAAACCCTGACTCTAGTAATAACTATAAACAGAATCACCCCGAAAACATAAAACACTTCAGCCGACTTATACGGGTATAAAAGCCATCCAAGTAAACTGATAGTTAATATTAGTGCAGGAGCCAAAATGAAGGGCCCTACGTTAGCACGTGTAGGCACAATAAACTCTTTACATAACAACTTACCTGCGTCACTAAAAGGCTGCAAGATCCCTATATAACTCACCTTGGATGGACCCTTTCGGATTATAATGATAGCCAAAATTTTACGTTCCAACAAAGTATAGAAGCCCACAGCGAGAAGCACCCCTACAAAAGGGATAACACCAACAACCACGCCTACTCAGTCCACCAGTGCAGCCTTAGTCGACCCCAAGGGAGTAAAAGAGTCCGCTGACACTTGACAAAGGCTTAATAGGATAGAGGCTCCAAAGAAAACAGCTACTCTCCTTAGAGTCTTAAATAGACACTCGACACTAACCATAATGAGACTGGGCTTAGCTTTGTAATTCACACACAAACAAGAGTATATCTTATAAGACGAGCTTAAATCGTATGCATTAGGTCTGCCAGCTTGTGCCATGAAAGCAAGTATATATACTTATGAATTGATCCTAAATCAAACGCATTAGCTCTGCCAGCTCTCACAAAGATACCACTACTCACGGCGCCTTAGGGGCATGAGCCCTATATCCTAATATTAGACCACCTTATCACTAAAAGCTACTTGCCCATTGTACAAGTTCATTAAATTAAAAGTTTAACGCTTCTTAAAAGCTTTAGCTTATTTTTTATTTTAGTTAAGAGCTTCCAACCATATGACAAAATATTTCTCAGGAATAAACTCAATCACAATCGGTATAAATCTATGGTTAACCCCGCAAATTTCAGAACACTGCCCGTAAATAATTCTACACTGGGAAGCTTTTATAGGAAGCCGATTAATTCGACCTGGGATGGCATCTACTTTAATTAGTAACTTAGGGAGTGCAAACGAATGGAGCACATCAGACCTTCTTACAAAAGCAGTTATTTGCACATCTGCTGGAGCCACCATCCGGTTATCAACATCCAACAAACGATACCCTCCTTTTCTAAATGTCTCCTGCTGGTCTTCTATGTAAGAATCAATTGTATAACACGAAATTCTTTCAGCGCTTTCTCTAGAGCTTGGAGTGTCTAAATTGCGACAAAATTCGTAAGATCAGTACCATTGTTTCCCAATCGCCTTAAAATTTCACCGGGGCCGTTTTACTTCTTCTATATAATATAGGTTAATTATAGAAGGAAACCACAACCCTACTAACATCAACATTGGCACAATAGTCCATCAAAATTCTAATCGTTGACGGTTCAAGAAATGGCGATAAGAAAATTTAGTAAGAAGGATTACGCATCCTATATATATAACAAAGACCAACACAGCCACTGCTACTATCATCACAAAACCATGGTACCGGAACAGGTCTTTCCCTAGTTCCCCATGGACAATATCACCAAAATATCGACTCCCGTAAAAAGACATATTTATATTTTTCTACACTTATTAGCCCACTCACGTGCGCTACTTTCGCGATTTACTAATTTTAATAACTTGAAATAAGCTAAAAACTTAAACCATTTCAGGTCTACAGGACGACTCCTACAGAATTTAGGGTATTCAAGCAGCTTGTCCCACACCCACAAAGAAAGAGGGTTTAATAACAACCTAGAGAAATAAATGACTGAAAGACACTGCCCCAAAATGATATAAGGCTCCCGCACTGGGCGAGCACCAATCCATGTTAACCTAATAAACCTACCAACCAACACTCAAAACACTACTTGATTAAACGGGTAAAAACATAAACTTCGATACTTACCTCTGTGAAGACTAGGAATTAGGTATAATACTACAATCGACAAAAACATAACATATACCCCCCCCGCTTTATGAGGAATTGAACGAAGGATTGCATAAGCAAACATAAAATACCACTCAGGCTGAACATGGATTGGCGTTTTTATAGGATTAGCAGGCCAATAGTTTTAAATGATTCCCTAACAGCTCAGGATCCACACACACTAAATATATAAAAAAGAACCTAAAGCAAACATAACCAAAAAGATCTTTAATAGTATAGAAGGGGTGGAAGGGCACACACATAGTACCTCTTTCAATACCCAAAGGGTTATTACTCCCCTTTCTCATGTAAAAAAAACAGGTGTAAAAAAACAACCGCCACTATCACAAACGGTAAGAGAAAGTGTAAAGTATAAAACCGCTTTAGAGTTGCATTACACACGGTCCAACCCCCTCATACATAGCGGAGCATACTCTCTCCTACTACGGGGATCACTCTAAGTATATTAGTAATAACAGTAGCCCCCCAATATGACATTTGCCCCCAAGGCAAAGTGTAACCGAGGAAAGCCTCCGCCATAGTTAACAAAAACAAATGCACCCCAAAATACCACACTGTCTTATCTAAATAAGACCCATAATACAGCCCACGAGCAATGTGCGCATAAATACAGATAAAAAACATAGAGGACCCATTTGCATGAATATTACGCAACATTCATCCTTTTTCCACATTACGCATAATATGTACTACAGAATCGAATGCCATGTCTTCATGAGCAGTATAATGAGTTGACAATAAAAGACCCCTTAGAAGTTGGATAATTAGGCACAAGCCTAGTATAGAGCCAAACCTTCACCAAGCGTTTAAGTTTACAGGACAAGGCAAATCATAGAACCTGTCATTCATAATCTTCACCAACTTATTAGTACTTCGTCACGGACCAACCTCTTAGGCGTGTTAATATTATTCACAGTATTGTTACCAACCATCTCATAAGAAAGGCCTACACCTTGTTTATGAGTTTACAGCTCACCACCTCTTCCTCGGCCACCTCATGAATTTTTGTTATATATACAGGCACAAACCCCCCGCACACCGCATTTTTTTATGAGTACACATAAGCTTGGACCCCCCTTTTTACACCTCTGAAGACACCCAAAGTGTTAAGTGTCCAACTTTGTTTTTGCTCCATTTTTACTTTATTTTTAATTAGACTTAAAGCGACCAACAACTTACGCTTCAAAAATTTTTTTATTTTTAAGATACACGCCTCGTTTTCGAACCGAAAACCACATGAGCAACCAGAGCTGGGGTAAATGAGGAAATAAACGTCTCAAATCCCCATTATCCTACAGCTTACAATTAGCTATAGAGCCCAAGTAACTTAGAATTTAAGGGTCAAATTCACCACTTTCTCTGCCAATAATTAGGTTGAATCTCATGTGGTCCTGAAGAATGCTTACTCCCCGCAAAGGCTTTGTAGCCTTTCAAGCATACACTAAAACCAAGTTAATTAGGTGTAAGGAGACCCGTATTGACCAGTTTTTAAATAGACCATAACAGCCTAACAATAAACGAATTAACTGTAATTTTGCTTATCTTATGGATTATTTTAATAAATTATAACTATTAATACACCAATAAACTTTAACTATGAGCATTAATAACTACTGACCCCGTCTTTACTAACATCAGGAACACTGTCTTCTTCACTTACAACCACATTTCTCTGCTCGACTGGCTGACAGACATTAGCTGGGACTTCAGGCTCCACAACAGCTATTTGTTCTTCTAAAGGAACATAGCCACCCTCAGCATGGGGGCCCCCTTCCTCCTGATTATCAGGAACAACTTCAGCGACACCATTCACAACAGCATCTCCAACAGCTGAAATAGTTTCAGGTAATGGGAGCACCCTAACAGTGTCACCCCCTCCGCCCTGACATAAGTCCCCTCCTCCAACGTCTATTCTAAACACTCAGTTTTTATATGAAAAAAAACCATCTCACACACCCCTTAACAGTAAGCCTTTTTTTGCAGCAAACCCCTGCCTAAGCCACTCTCATACAGCCTCTCTAGTGCCCAACACATTCAACAATCTATCACTAAGCAACACACTCATTTACATAAAAAGAACCCTTTTTATAAGTTAATCAGCCTATTATACAATATTATTTATGTCATTACAGATCCGTCACAAAGTATTGCTTTAGCTAAAAACTCGCTCGCTTAAAAGAGACCTTAAAGCTATGCATAAGCTTTTGGGTTAACAAACCCAAAAACTTCAATTAAAATAAAGCTTCGCAGGGTCTTGTTGCTCTTCTTTTACACACAGGCCTCTTCGCTTTACCCTTATGCAAGAAGTACTAAAATTTATTTGCCCCACTTTACTTCAAGTAAGCTTTTTATGAGGCAATCGTGTGCATTTCTTTAGAAAGATAAATTCTAAAAAACCTCAGTGAGATGAGCCTAAAACTAATTAACTCCTCTTAAATTGTTTATAAAGAAAAGCTTTAACTTTTTCTTTAGGAATCAAAGTCCTACGTACTATAATACTTCTTTATAACACCTCAGAGCAATAAACTACTTTTGAGCTTAGCTTCATCAAAGCAACTGGGCCATCCCCCCACGTACAACTAAGCTAGGAAGAATTTGTAGCTCTCAGTTATATTAACATTAGCAACTAAACACAACTTAAGAGACAGGCTATCTGGCTTGAGAATAAGAATCTTATACCCTAAGCAAATTACTGGGATTTTCAATTAACAGCTCAACATTCTAGCTTAATTTATTCACCCAGCGTACACTAATTTCATTAAAATTTTTGCCCAGAAGGCAAATATAGTAATTATTGCTATGTAACCATCCTATAACCAGCACATTTAACAGCCTAACGCCACGTTTATTTACATAAAAAGGCCCTATACAATATTGTCTATAGCACTCAGATCTGTGACAGAACATTGCTTTGCTTAAAAACCTTTTATACGAAACTAACTCACTTAAAAGGGACCTCAGGACCAGACATAAACTTCATCACTTGTAGTCTTTGTAAGTTTATAACCCACCTAACCCCCTTTTAGGCGTGTTAATATTACATACTATTGTTAACACTTACTTTTTAAGACGCTCACAACCTTGTTTACAAGCTCACGCTTCTACGTTTCACAATTTTATTTAGCTTCATTTTGTTGCTGCACACCACATTTTTGTCACCTCTATTTAACCTGCTTTCCTATTTCCTCCCCTCCAGATCAGCCCCCCCAGGCATTAGTGTGTCATTTTGATTTTATTTTATTTTTGATTTACTTTTTTGCTTAGACTTTAAGTGACCCATGAATTACGCTTTGGGAACTTTCATATGACTTGATTTCTATTTATTTTTTGATTTTAAGATACAGATAGTCTAGTTTTCAAACCCCAAAAAATCACATGAGCAACCAAAATTAGGGCAAACGAAAAAAATTAACACCTTAGATCCATTTCTCCTGCAGTTTACAATTAACCACAGGAAGCAAATAGCTTTAGAATTTAGGTTTAAGTTTGTTTTTTTCTACCACTAATTAGGTTAAGTCTCACATGACTCTGAAAAATGCTTACTCACTGTAAAGGGTTCAAAACCTTATCTACAACAGGTTGTAAAGCATAATCTAAAACAAGTTTGGACAGGTATGGGCATTCGCAACTAGATTTTCAATAAAATACACAATGTCAAGTAAAATTAAGTTTTACTTTGACTTATAAGTTATCTTAACTAAGGGCTTTTTACATGCATCAGCAACAGGGTTTCCGTGTAAAAGGACAGGAGAACAGGCCTTGCGGTCACTGTACCGGCCGGTAACAGGAAATGCGGTACACTATAAAACCTCATTCTTAAGGGTTTCCACAGTGTTTGGTTTTTTTTTGTCTGTTACTAGCACAAATCCATTACACACCGCCTTTTTAGAACCCTTGTTTTATTCTTTAGGTGGGTGATTGCTGCTTTTTGGCTGCATTAATAGACTGTTTTATTTTTTACCTAATTTGCAACCCGTTTTAACCCTATTTTTTAATAAAATAGCAATACTAATTTTAACAAGAACCAACGACACGCCCTACCGCCACTAATTGGCCTTCAGCTTCATAAAAGGCAACCCTTTTTATAAACTAATCAGTTTATTGCGTAGCATTATTTAAGCAATGACAGAGCCAGGGCAAAGCGTTGCTTTAGCGAAAAAGTCCTTTCGTACAAAATTAGCTCATTTTTAAAAGAGGATAGAAACTGAACTAGCTCACGCCGTTCTGAACTCAGCTCATGTTAGATTTTAAAGGGCGAACAGACCCACCATTAGAAGCTTCTACGCCTCTAGGATATCTAAAGCCAACATCGAGGTCGCAATCTTCCCCTCCAATACCATCTTTCGGGAGAAATTGCGCTGTTATCCCTAGAGTAGCTAGCCACACATATAAAGTTAGGAAATACGAGTTAGATTTATATAATAGTGAAAGACTTATTTTCACTGATCTCCCATCAAAATCGTATAAGAGCCAAAAACTCCAATTAAGATAAAGCTTCATAGGGTCTTGTCGTCCTTCTTTTACATAAAGGCCTCTTCACCTTAAAGTTAGTTTAAATTAAATTTTCAGACACAGCACCTTCTTCGTTAACCCTTTCATACCATCCTTCAATTGAAAGGCAAATTATCGCGCTACCTTAGGACGCTCACGTTAACGCCGCCGTTTACAACAAACATTACTCTAGTTGCACTGGGCAGGGACTACCTTTTACTTACATCAAAAGGAAATGTTTTTGTTAAACAGTCGAGAAGTTTAGTTTGCCGAATTCGTTTAAAAACTTTTATTTAGCCTTTAGTTTTTTAAGGTAAAACAAAATAGTAATACCAAATAAATAATATTTTTACTCGTTTTTATCATAGTCACTGGTCCTACAACCATAGGCTTATTTTAAAGTAAATGAATAACCCAATTAATCTTTTTTCCCCATCTGGTTTTAGTTAAAATACACTAATATCTAATAGCCAGTTTAAAGCCTATAGAAACCCAATTTTTTTTTAACATCAATTTTAGTATTTTTCAGCTTAACCCAAAAAATTTTACCCCTTAAATAGTTAAGGAAAATGCTTACACATCTTTTTAAGCCAACCAGATATCTAAAAGCGCGAATAGTATCTAGCCGCTATTCTTTAGTTTAATTAAATCTCTGCCACGATTTCTTAACTCAAAAAAATAACTCTCTTTTATTCGGGAAAATTAAATTCTTAAACTTGTCTTGAAAAACCCTTATGCAAAAGGTACTAAAATTTATTTATACTATTTTAATTCAAGTGCACTTTTCACAAAACAATTATGCACGTCTCTTTAAAAAAGATAAATTATAAAAAGCCTCAGTAAGAGGAATCTAGAACTGACAATTCTAAGTTATATATTAACTACTTTTAACTTATTTATGAAGAAGAAGATTAACTTTTTCTTTAGGAATCAAAGCCCTACTTACTACAATTTTTCTTTATAACGCTTCGAAGTTCTAAGTGCCAAAAAACTACTTTTGAACTTTGCTTCATCAAAGCAACTGGATCATCCCCCACGTGGCACTAAGCTTAGGCCTAACTAGACTATGGAGAATTTGCAGTTCTCAGTTATATTAACATTAACTACTAAGCACAACTTAAGAGAAATACTATCTGACTTAAGAATGAAAATCTTATGTTTTCCCTAAACTACTTAAGCAAGCCAAAGCAAATTACTGCGATTTTGAATTAACAGCTCAACGTTTTAGCTTAAACTATTTGGCCAGCATACACTAATTTCATTAGAACTTTTGCTTGGAAGGCAAATATAATATTATTTACTATATATGCATATTATAGCCTAGCAGCAACTTCCGTTACTGCTACCTTGTTACGACTTTTCACAGGTTTCCCCGCGAGCGACGGGCGATTAGTACTCATCTGATTGTATTCAGGGTAATTTTATTTTTAACCCTTACTTACAAGTCCTTCTTCAAAGGCAAGTTTTCTTATCTTATTTGTCTACTTAGTTGAGCTACCTTTTAGTAGCTCAATCTTTGAATTATTGCTTAAGTTACATCTGTATCCCAGATTAACCTTGTCATAAGCTGCATGTCAATCTGAATTATTTTTGAAGTTGTGCTACATGGGCATATAGCCAATTCTAGTAGCTGCACCTAACTAAAAGTAACTTACCTTACCGAACTCAGCAAGTAAAATAAGAGTTAGCTTCAGTAATAACCAAAAATTTTACCCGGACACTCACCATATTAGAGTAAACAACCATACACACGCACTAATAAGACAAGGCTCAAATGTAGGTGGGTTATCCTTTAACACCCAGGATCCCCTGTTTTCTATCTCAGACACCGCCTATTTATTTCTCTTTGACAACCAAATGTTTAGTTAAGAGGAACTTTTGTTTTAAACTATGGATAACAGGGTATCTAATCCTGGTTTCACTTCATAGATTCGTTAGAAGCTCACTAAAACTTTAGGAATATAACCACAAAAAACCGTTAACATTACACTGCACCTATAGTTTTTTTATAGTTTTATAACACAACATTGACTCTAACCAATCCGCTTAAATTTATATTCGAACTGAATCTAACCGCGGCTGCTGGCATTCATCAATTGACCCCGAATTTGTCAAAAAGCTGGGTTAAAGTTTCCTTTATTAACCAATTTTCCCCACTGATGTTGAACTTGCACTTAATTTGTTCAAGCCCGCATTTAGAATCATGAGAAGCATTTTGCCCATAAATTTAGGGCCATAATCAAACCCTCCTACAGATTTGACACAAGGTACTAAAGTATCCATCTTCCTCATTTTCAATGAGACGCTTTAATTAAGCTACTGTATCTTCTATTTTAGGTTTATTTTACTCTTCGTAAAGGCACCATGGTTTTTATGCACAAATACGACACCACTAATATTACAAACAGTAACACACCAGCTATTAGGATATATAACCTTAACCCGCTTCTTTCAGCCATGAAACTTAGAAACAAAGACCCGCTAATTTCTCTGTACTCGTAATTCATAAGACCCATAAGGACCGCTCTGGCACAACACCTTCTGACGAGAACCATAAACTCTAGATTAAAACGATACACTTCATTGGGGTAGATCCTTAAAACATACAAGAACAGGACTATTACACCCCTAACGTAAGTTAGGAACAATAAGAACCCTAACAACCTTCTAACCTCCAGTGCAACCTCCACACATGCAATTATAGACCCCCTCAATAGCACTAGCCCTAAAGAAATAGGTTGCTTGGCAATTAAGACAATCGAAAACACAGCCATCAAAATTACACATATGACTATAACTCTCATTATATAAACATAATTAAGCTTACGCCCCCCGCTACCACCAGCCCTCATACTACCAGCTGGTAGGTAAAATAATTTTTCTGAACAATTTCATTCAAACAGCTGAGTTGACCTAGTCCCTTATGGGCACCTTGAGGGCCCAATAGCTCTAGTCAACCTTGATCCAGACTTTGAGCTACCATCCTGGACCCCTTAAAGAAGGCCATTTTTCTGGGGTGGGAGGTTAGCCTCTCTATGAGCCACATTCTCAAAAAGAATCTTAATAGTTTGGCTGACGACCAAGGCTTAGACCCTAATTTTCTAAGCACTCCTCATCACAAAATTAACCCTACAAAGGGAATAAGAAATACTCTGACTCTCTCATATTTCTCAAGAACTACTACAAACCCAAACCTCTCTATTTTCCTCCCTAATACCCCTCCTAAGATAATAGCCCCAATATACAGGCTAAGAAAAGGAGTTTGTATATTTAAGTGCTCATTAATCCGCAAACTTCTGCTATTAACGTAATTAGACCCAAGTATTACTCTAAATACAATCCGTGCCCTATAAAAAGAAGTGAAGATTAAACCTGTTAGCTCTAATAAATAGCACCCATAAGTTATTCTTCTGTCTATCATTCTTAGCTCAATTATTAGGTCTTTAGAGAAAAACCCTCTTATAAACGGGGCCCCTCTCAAGGACACAATTGCAACCGTTATTGCACCCATTCTTACCGGTAATCCTTGCCACAAGCTTCTTAACCCCCGGATATCTTGGATTCTTTGGTTTCTATGAATAACACCCCCTGCGCCTAGAAACAACAAAGCTTTAAATACCGCATGGGTTACTAAATGAAAAAAAGCTACAGACGGAAGAAGGATTGAAATCGAGAATATTATTAACCTTAACTGCCTCAAAGTCGAGAGTGCGATTACCTTTTTTAGGTCAAACGCAAACACAGCCCTTGACCCCGCTAATATTAGAGTAAATAGTCTTAAGACTATAAGTATTTGAGTCACAAAGGGATTAGCTCTGATAATATAAAAAGAGCGAAGAATCAAATAAACCCCAGCTGTCACCAATGTCGAAGAATGCACCAAAGAGGAGACCGGTGTGGGTGCCGCCATGGCAGCAGGTAGCCATGCGCAAAACGGCATTTGTGCGCTTTTAGTTATACCTGCAAGAACTACCACAAACCCTAAATTAACCCATGTCTGCACTGGGTGGTATATATAAATTAACCACCCCCCTTCTCTTAAAAAAATAGAAACTCTAAAAAGTACAAAAACATCCCCAATTCGATTAGTCAAAGCTGTCAACATAGCCGCAGATAACCTCTTATTGTTCTGGTAATAAGCCACTAATAGGAATGAGGTGAGCCCTAGCCCGTCTCAACCAATTAAAAGTATTACTAAATTAGGAACTAAGATTATAAACACTATAGACAGCACAAACAACCATACTAATCCCATAAACCGCTTGTAGTATGGCTCTCCAGCTATATACCACTTGCAGTAGGTTGCTACACTTCCTCTAATTACCAAAACCGTCCCAACAAAGACTATTCTTACGCTATCTAGTAGAACTCTGAAGCTAAATGAGAGACAATTACTCTCTCAAACAGTAACTTCCAATAAATAAGCTTTTCCAAAGGTCCTCCCTCTAAGAATAAATAAGTATCCAATCAGAATCAGTAAAAGTAACCCTAAGTTACTTTTTAATTGTATGATACTATTTTTACGAGCCATCTCTTAGTAACCTTGACATCAAATCGTCTCCGCATAGTCGCATCACCATAACCAGAAGGGCCAAGCAAATTCTGGCTTCGCAAACAGCTAAACATAGAATTAGTAAAATTAACCAAAACTGATTTATTAGAAACACATGGGTTACAAACAATAAGCCTAGTCTTATTATTTCAAGCCCTACAAATAAACACAAAAGGTGTTTGTTTATACGGAAGATTACAAAACAGCCTATACTTATTAAGAAAACTCCTAGGAATTTTATTCAAATCATAGCTTTAAAACACATAGTTTTCTACGACTTACAAGGCCGTCGCTTCAGCAAAGCTTTTAAAACTACCTACCTTCTATGATCCTCCGTATAGAGACACAATAAGACACAAAAAATATAACACTGAATACACGCGATTGCAACTTCAGCGGCTCCAAAAACACCTCCGCCCATTATTAACCCTTTAATACCCCCAACTCCTGTAAGCAGCCTTCTGCTATTTAACCAGCTAACTACTAACTCTCTCCTGCATATAGTTAGAATTACTTTACCAGCTCCCAGATTTAGTGTCAGACGTAAAACTAATGTTAAAGGGCGAAGTATGCCACTAATTAGCTCAACCACTACTATAAAAGGCACAAGGATTAACGGGCAACCTGTTGGAACGAGACTCATCAACCCCTGCTCAAATCTGCATAAAAGACTAGATAAAACTAAACAAGTTCAAATAGACAAAGCAAAGGAGAACCCGAACACAAACTGCCCTCTTACAGGGAAAAAGAATGGAAAGTTTCCAGACAGATTTAGTATCAGAATTATCATGAACAGACCCCTTATTACTAGAGGAAACCCAGATAGCTTTAGTCCCTTTCCGTTCAATCGAATCATCGAATAAGTAAAGGATAGCACCAAACTCCGAAAAGAGCTCGTACTTCTACCCTTAGTGTACACGTCTCTAAATAGCACGGTTATTGGCACTATAGAAGACAGCAACCATAACGGCATAGACAACCAAATTAAGTTATAGCTGTGAGCATCAAATCTAGAAAAAACATCTATTAACATGACTTTAAATTATTGATTACGCGATTTCTTATAAATATAAGTGATACACGTGTTATAAGGGTTAGTTCACACAAATGGCAATTGGCTATAAACATGCTTCCTTCCTGGATAAAGGTCTCGGGTACCTGCTCAGTCTATTTCACCACATAAACCCCCACTAAATACAACCCCTCGCTGGCTTACTAGAGCCTCTCATAGAAGGAACTTAAAATATATTAGAGACCCAAAAGACACAGCGGACCCATAAGAAGACACCCAATGTCAGTGAGCATAAATATCAGCGTAGTCTATACCGTCGAGGCATTCCTCTTAGGCCTAAGAAATGCTGAGGAAAGAAGGTAGTATTTACCCCAAAAAATATTGCTATAAAATGGGCTTTCCTCCATTTCTTATTAAAGCATACTCCAACAAAATTTGGCAACCAATGGTTAAGACCACAGAACACCCCAAACACCGCCCCTATTCTTAGCACATAATGGAAATGAGCCACCACATAATATGTGTCGTGTAGAGACACATCCATAGAAGCCCTAGACAGTAAGACCCCTGTTAGCCCTCCCACGGTGAATAAAAACAGAAACCCAGTACTTCAGTAGGCGGCAGGCTTTATTTTGAATTTTCTTCCTGCTATAGTTGCCAGTCATCTGAATACTTTCACCCCTGTTGGAACAGCGATTACTATAGTTGCGGTAGAAAAATAGCCTCGAGTATCAACATTAAGACCTACGGTAAACATGTGGTGAGCCCACACCATACACCCTAACCCTCCAATTCCGATTATTGCGTATACTATCCCAATTAGACCAAAAACCGCTTCTTTTCCAGAGCAATGCATAATTACTTTTGATATCACACCAAAGGCAGGTAGAATAAGAATATACACTTCCGGATGCCCAAAAAATCAAAACAAATGTTGGAACAAAACGGGGTCCCCCCCTCCTGCGGGATCGAAAAAAGTTGTGTTAAAGTTTCGGTCAAACAAGATTATTGTGATGCCCCCTCCTAGAACCGGAATTGAAATAATTAAAAGAACTGCAGTAACTCTAATCCTTAAAACATAAAGCTCCGCTCGTTCTCCTTTCATTTCTAACACTGGCATATTTTTATTGGTCCTAGCAAAGTTAATAGCCCCCACTAGAGAGCTGAGCCCAGCTAGATGTAGTGACACAATAAGAACATCCATCCTAGGGCCCCTATGATAGGGGTACACAGATAAAGGGGGGTAAATAGTTCATCCAGCACCAACTCCTTTATCCGTTCTAAAGGACAGTATTAGTAAATATAGTGCATTAGGAGATAGTCAATAACTTAAGTTGTTTATTCGCGGGTAAATTATATCTTTACCTCCTACTAGCAGAGGAATCAACCAATTACCGAAAGCTCCAATTAAGATAGGTATCACAGCAAAAAAAATTATTATTAAGGCATGCGTTGTAACCACCACATTATAGAATCAATCTCTTTTTAAGAACACTGCTCCAGGATGCCCCAGTTGCATTCGGATCATTAACCTCAACCTTGCTCCAAACAACCCTCCTCAGACTCCGCTATACAGATAAAGGGTTCCAATATCTTTGTGATTTGTTGATCACAGCCATCGACGTCACCAGGACTCCACTTCTCCATAACCCCCTACTTCTTCCTTTTTTAGTATTTTTATCATTTTATTTATCCTTACTTAGAAGCCAATCATCTAGCCTTATTAGCCCTTAGAGCCGCACTAGATTTTAGCCTCTTAATATTTTTTTCCCTATACGCTATAGTAAGATATGCCTTTTCAAACCTTCTATTAGATCCTTGAGAACTTTCATTGGTCCCATACTTCCTTAAGAAGCACTCTCGACGTGAAAACCACAGGTACACACAATACACTTCCAACAGCAAAAGTAAGCCTCTTACAATCACCTCTCATCAAAATTCGTTTCGCATAAATGCCACTTCTAGTATTAACCTACTCATTCCAAAGACCCCTCACGATATTCGTGGTAGAGACCCCCAAACAAGATAAGAAGGAAACCCCTTGAGGACAAAATCCCTAACACTCTCTTACCGTAAAAGAACATGTAGGCAAAAGGTATTAACAGCACTACCTCTACATCAAACACGACGAACAAAACTGCTACTAGAAAGAATCGGATAGAAAAGGGCCTCCGAGCTCTTCCAATAGGCTCAAATCCACACTCATATGGACTGCACTTTTCTCGGTCTAGACCCCGCTTTTCCCTTAGTAGCATAAATAACCCCGTAAACAAAAAAGACACAATGCAGACAAACGCAACTCTTAACCCCATAACCATTCTTCTAGAAAACTTATGGAAGTGTCTTTAGCTCCCAAAGCCAATATTTTATTTTAAACTATATCTAGCTAAAAAAGGGTTGACACCACTAATAGCCCCACAACCTATCGTTCTTAAATTAAACTACTTTTTTATAAGGAAAAATGGTACAAGCCATTTATAACAAAGTTAGCAGCCCTATTATGTTAATTAACTTCCTCACTTAAGAATGAAAACCTAGGCTTAATAATTAGATGCAAACCAATCCTTTTTTTTAAAGTACCATTCTACAAAAAGGAGGTAACAACTACCTATAGTTATGTTTGAAACAAAATATTTTATTTTAAATTACCTTTTTATCATACTTTTGTGGTTTTACCCACTCTTTTTGAGCCGAAATCAAAACGCCCCTGGCCTAAAAGCAGTTTCTAAATAAATCTCACCAAGATCAATGCCCCCCCTGCTAGGTTAGCCCCGATCACTATCCTCCACATAATCTTGAATTCTGCTTTGTTTTTGTCTACTAACCTTTTTATTACTATCCTATAAAAAAAGTCAATGTAGAATTTTAGCCTGATTACTGAACCTATAATACAAGCCACGATTACAGCCCTTCCTCTCATTAGAAACACCAATACTTTCGCTAGAAAGCCAAGGAAAGGAGGCATCCCCATCAGTATCAGTAACCCTATACCCCTCGCGGCTCTACTAATCTGACCGCCCATTCTTGTTTTGTTTATTATTGAGCACCCATAAAAAAACAGCCCTACCGACAGCGAGTAAACTGCAAAATACCCTACAAAGACTACTCTTGACCATGTGAGCCCTAACAGCATTCATGATGTATGCACAAACGACGAGTACGCGCTTATTACTCGTACTGAATTCTGGTTAAGGCCCCCTACTGCCCCAATTCCAGCTATCAATACAATTACTACTCACAACCCCTTAGAGGGTATAATTATTGATAAAAAGACAAGGGGGGCGACTTTTTGCCAAGTTAATATTAACCCTCTTGCTAACCATCTGCTGTTCTTAATAATTGAAGGGACCCACGAATGTAGCGGGAAAACGCCAGATTTTAACACTGTACCCGCCCCCCTTATCACCAGCCCTCTCACTACGTGCTGCTCTATCAAGGTTACAAAACCCACTAGTATCAGAATTGACCCCGTTCTTTGTACCACAAAATATTTTACACAGGGCTCAGGACTATAGTGACCATCAGGGTTTATAATTACAAGAAATCCATACAGATTTAGCTCTAAACCGAGTCACACCCCTACTATCTCTTCTCTTCTAACCCTAAGAATTGTCCCGATCAATATTACCCCTAATCTCACTAATTTTATAGGTCTTACCACAAAGCTTACCATTTCAAGTAAAGGTTACTTATAACACTTGAAAATCATAGGTCTTCTGTCCTTAATTAGACTACTTTACTCAGACTAGTAAGCGCTTGGAATCGCTTTGGTACTTGATTTCAAATCAAAACTGTTTAACTAGTCTGTATGACTCCTATTTTTAACCTTTTAAATGGTCAGGAATCTTATATCAGGACGGAGCATGCTCTTCTTGAATGTACGCATACCACGAAGGCTTTGCGTCTGGGTACTTAAACGTATAGACGTCCCCGTCTCATATTTTGAACCACCACATGTATAACCATCCTCCAAACCACACATATACTAAACATCATAATGCTACCCATACCACATCTACGAAGTGTCAGTACCAAATGCAAGCCTCAAAACCAAAGTGCCGTTGACTGGAAAACTCCCCACGCCATAGTCGGACTAACCTCACCATTAGTCAAAGAGTCCCCACAACTACGTGCATTCCATGAAACCCAGTTAGTAAATAAAACACTCTTCCATACACCCTATCTGCAATAGTGTATGAGTTTCAGTAGTATTCTCGAAGTTGCACTAGGAAGAACACAGTCCCACATAAAATTGTTACCACTAGGCCAATAAATGGCCCAACATCATAATCCTTCAAACGCATTCTCTTATGGGCTTGAGTTACGAATAACCCCCTCCTAATTAAAAGACCTGTCTCGAACAGCCTTGTCGACGACGGGTTTGGCGTGCGGATCCCTGGAGGGGGTCATCGCATCCCTAGTTCACACGAGGGTCTTAAGGCATTATGGAAGAAAGTCCAAAAAAAAGAAAAGAAGAACATTACTTCAGACAGAATAAAAAGGGCAACTCCATCACGAAATCTCTTGATTACGAAGCGAGTATGAAACCCAATATCTCCCTCACGAATTAAGTCTCGCCATCATCTAAAAGTTCTCAATAGTATACACCCCAACCTCATTCCTATTAATAGAAATCTGGGAGTTCGATGCAGTCACAAAATTAACCCTACCGCTATTCCGTTTGCCGAGATAGCCACAAAAAAGGGCCACGGACTTGGACCTGGTACATAGTAACGAGAATAAGGATTACGATTCATTGTTTAGGGTATAAACATAAACATAAAGTTCAGCGGTATCCAATGAGCCGCCAGAACAAAAACATCACAAACTCTTCTCAAGTTTAAGGACTCCCTGTGTGACACCCCCTTCCCGTGACAACAACTTCCATATAGGTATAGTCTAAAACATGCCCTAATAAAGCTTATCAGACCCAGGATAAGCAGGAACACTCCACTTATTCACCCTCCCACGCCGAAAACGAGGATTTCCCCAAATAAGTTTAGACTAGGAGGGGCTGCTATGTTGCTTGATCTTAACAGGAAACACATTAAGACTAGACTTGGGCAGACTAACAAGCCCCCTTTATTTATTACTAGCAGACGCGAGTGCCTCATCTTATAGATAGCATTCACATACCTGAACAAACCTGATGAACACAACCCATGCCCGATCATAATAATAATGGCCCCCACTACCCCTAATACCGTGTTGCTAAGCACTCCTAATAGCACAAGCCTCATATGCGCTACAGAGGAATATGCTACCAAACATTTTAGGTCCACTTGCCGTACACACGCTAATCCTGCGTAGACACCTCCTGCCAAGTTCACCACTAGTAGCAGCACAAAAAAAACGCTTCTAAGCCTTATTTGTATAACTATTATAAATCGAAGCAGCCCGTACCCTCCTAATTTTAGTACCACCCCCGGCCAATAGCATCGAACCGGCTACTGGGGCCTCTACGTGAGCCTTAGGTAGTCACAGGTGAAATGGATATATTGGTAGCTTGATAAGAAACCCTAGAATGTATAGCCATCACAATCTCATTCCCCTTTTTTTTACTAGCCTTACCACAGAACTTATCCTCCTCCTCAACCCTCTAATATAGAGTTCTCTTACCCCCCATAAGAAAAAAAGAGATCCGAACACCGTATAGATTACTATATACCCCCCTGCCTGTAAACGCTCTGGCTGATAGCCTCAGCCTACAATTAATAACAACAGAGGGGCTAGCACACTTTCAAAAAAAAAAAAAAAAAGAAAGAACCTCCTCACCC
>NW_026963394.1:0-27950 GCF_036588685.1 Mytilus trossulus
CAAGGCAAATCATAGAACCTGTCATTCATAATCTTCACCAACTTATTAGTACTTCGTCACGGACCAACCCTCTTAGGCGTGTTAATATTATTCACAGTATTGTTACCAACCATCTCATAAGAAAGGCCTACACCTTGTTTATGAGTTTACAGCTCACCACCTCTTCCTCGGCCACCTCATGAATTTTTGTTATATATACAGGCACAAACCCCCCGCACACCGCATTTTTTTATGAGTACACATAAGCTTGGACCCCCCTTTTTACACCTCTGAAGACACCCAAAGTGTTAAGTGTCCAACTTTGTTTTTGCTCCATTTTTACTTTATTTTTAATTAGACTTAAAGCGACCAACAACTTACGCTTCAAAAATTTTTTTATTTTTAAGATACACGCCTCGTTTTCGAACCGAAAACCACATGAGCAACCAGAGCTGGGGTAAATGAGGAAATAAACGTCTCAAATCCCCATTATCCTACAGCTTACAATTAGCTATAGAGCCCAAGTAACTTAGAATTTAAGGGTCAAATTCACCACTTTCTCTGCCAATAATTAGGTTGAATCTCATGTGGTCCTGAAGAATGCTTACTCCCCGCAAAGGCTTTGTAGCCTTTCAAGCATACACTAAAACCAAGTTAATTAGGTGTAAGGAGACCCGTATTGACCAGTTTTTAAATAGACCATAACAGCCTAACAATAAACGAATTAACTGTAATTTTGCTTATCTTATGGATTATTTTAATAAATTATAACTATTAATACACCAATAAACTTTAACTATGAGCATTAATAACTACTGACCCCGTCTTTACTAACATCAGGAACACTGTCTTCTTCACTTACAACCACATTTCTCTGCTCGACTGGCTGACAGACATTAGCTGGGACTTCAGGCTCCACAACAGCTATTTGTTCTTCTAAAGGAACATAGCCACCCTCAGCATGGGGGCCCCCTTCCTCCTGATTATCAGGAACAACTTCAGCGACACCATTCACAACAGCATCTCCAACAGCTGAAATAGTTTCAGGTAATGGGAGCACCCTAACAGTGTCACCCCCTCCGCCCTGACATAAGTCCCCTCCTCCAACGTCTATTCTAAACACTCAGTTTTTATATGAAAAAAAACCATCTCACACACCCCTTAACAGTAAGCCTTTTTTTGCAGCAAACCCCTGCCTAAGCCACTCTCATACAGCCTCTCTAGTGCCCAACACATTCAACAATCTATCACTAAGCAACACACTCATTTACATAAAAAGAACCCTTTTTATAAGTTAATCAGCCTATTATACAATATTATTTATGTCATTACAGATCCGTCACAAAGTATTGCTTTAGCTAAAAACTCGCTCGCTTAAAAGAGACCTTAAAGCTATGCATAAGCTTTTGGGTTAACAAACCCAAAAACTTCAATTAAAATAAAGCTTCGCAGGGTCTTGTTGCTCTTCTTTTACACACAGGCCTCTTCGCTTTACCCTTATGCAAGAAGTACTAAAATTTATTTGCCCCACTTTACTTCAAGTAAGCTTTTTATGAGGCAATCGTGTGCATTTCTTTAGAAAGATAAATTCTAAAAAACCTCAGTGAGATGAGCCTAAAACTAATTAACTCCTCTTAAATTGTTTATAAAGAAAAGCTTTAACTTTTTCTTTAGGAATCAAAGTCCTACGTACTATAATACTTCTTTATAACACCTCAGAGCAATAAACTACTTTTGAGCTTAGCTTCATCAAAGCAACTGGGCCATCCCCCCACGTACAACTAAGCTAGGAAGAATTTGTAGCTCTCAGTTATATTAACATTAGCAACTAAACACAACTTAAGAGACAGGCTATCTGGCTTGAGAATAAGAATCTTATACCCTAAGCAAATTACTGGGATTTTCAATTAACAGCTCAACATTCTAGCTTAATTTATTCACCCAGCGTACACTAATTTCATTAAAATTTTTGCCCAGAAGGCAAATATAGTAATTATTGCTATGTAACCATCCTATAACCAGCACATTTAACAGCCTAACGCCACGTTTATTTACATAAAAAGGCCCTATACAATATTGTCTATAGCACTCAGATCTGTGACAGAACATTGCTTTGCTTAAAAACCTTTTATACGAAACTAACTCACTTAAAAGGGACCTCAGGACCAGACATAAACTTCATCACTTGTAGTCTTTGTAAGTTTATAACCCACCTAACCCCCTTTTAGGCGTGTTAATATTACATACTATTGTTAACACTTACTTTTTAAGACGCTCACAACCTTGTTTACAAGCTCACGCTTCTACGTTTCACAATTTTATTTAGCTTCATTTTGTTGCTGCACACCACATTTTTGTCACCTCTATTTAACCTGCTTTCCTATTTCCTCCCCTCCAGATCAGCCCCCCCAGGCATTAGTGTGTCATTTTGATTTTATTTTATTTTTGATTTACTTTTTTGCTTAGACTTTAAGTGACCCATGAATTACGCTTTGGGAACTTTCATATGACTTGATTTCTATTTATTTTTTGATTTTAAGATACAGATAGTCTAGTTTTCAAACCCCAAAAAATCACATGAGCAACCAAAATTAGGGCAAACGAAAAAAATTAACACCTTAGATCCATTTCTCCTGCAGTTTACAATTAACCACAGGAAGCAAATAGCTTTAGAATTTAGGTTTAAGTTTGTTTTTTTCTACCACTAATTAGGTTAAGTCTCACATGACTCTGAAAAATGCTTACTCACTGTAAAGGGTTCAAAACCTTATCTACAACAGGTTGTAAAGCATAATCTAAAACAAGTTTGGACAGGTATGGGCATTCGCAACTAGATTTTCAATAAAATACACAATGTCAAGTAAAATTAAGTTTTACTTTGACTTATAAGTTATCTTAACTAAGGGCTTTTTACATGCATCAGCAACAGGGTTTCCGTGTAAAAGGACAGGAGAACAGGCCTTGCGGTCACTGTACCGGCCGGTAACAGGAAATGCGGTACACTATAAAACCTCATTCTTAAGGGTTTCCACAGTGTTTGGTTTTTTTTTGTCTGTTACTAGCACAAATCCATTACACACCGCCTTTTTAGAACCCTTGTTTTATTCTTTAGGTGGGTGATTGCTGCTTTTTGGCTGCATTAATAGACTGTTTTATTTTTTACCTAATTTGCAACCCGTTTTAACCCTATTTTTTAATAAAATAGCAATACTAATTTTAACAAGAACCAACGACACGCCCTACCGCCACTAATTGGCCTTCAGCTTCATAAAAGGCAACCCTTTTTATAAACTAATCAGTTTATTGCGTAGCATTATTTAAGCAATGACAGAGCCAGGGCAAAGCGTTGCTTTAGCGAAAAAGTCCTTTCGTACAAAATTAGCTCATTTTTAAAAGAGGATAGAAACTGAACTAGCTCACGCCGTTCTGAACTCAGCTCATGTTAGATTTTAAAGGGCGAACAGACCCACCATTAGAAGCTTCTACGCCTCTAGGATATCTAAAGCCAACATCGAGGTCGCAATCTTCCCCTCCAATACCATCTTTCGGGAGAAATTGCGCTGTTATCCCTAGAGTAGCTAGCCACACATATAAAGTTAGGAAATACGAGTTAGATTTATATAATAGTGAAAGACTTATTTTCACTGATCTCCCATCAAAATCGTATAAGAGCCAAAAACTCCAATTAAGATAAAGCTTCATAGGGTCTTGTCGTCCTTCTTTTACATAAAGGCCTCTTCACCTTAAAGTTAGTTTAAATTAAATTTTCAGACACAGCACCTTCTTCGTTAACCCTTTCATACCATCCTTCAATTGAAAGGCAAATTATCGCGCTACCTTAGGACGCTCACGTTAACGCCGCCGTTTACAACAAACATTACTCTAGTTGCACTGGGCAGGGACTACCTTTTACTTACATCAAAAGGAAATGTTTTTGTTAAACAGTCGAGAAGTTTAGTTTGCCGAATTCGTTTAAAAACTTTTATTTAGCCTTTAGTTTTTTAAGGTAAAACAAAATAGTAATACCAAATAAATAATATTTTTACTCGTTTTTATCATAGTCACTGGTCCTACAACCATAGGCTTATTTTAAAGTAAATGAATAACCCAATTAATCTTTTTTCCCCATCTGGTTTTAGTTAAAATACACTAATATCTAATAGCCAGTTTAAAGCCTATAGAAACCCAATTTTTTTTTAACATCAATTTTAGTATTTTTCAGCTTAACCCAAAAAATTTTACCCCTTAAATAGTTAAGGAAAATGCTTACACATCTTTTTAAGCCAACCAGATATCTAAAAGCGCGAATAGTATCTAGCCGCTATTCTTTAGTTTAATTAAATCTCTGCCACGATTTCTTAACTCAAAAAAATAACTCTCTTTTATTCGGGAAAATTAAATTCTTAAACTTGTCTTGAAAAACCCTTATGCAAAAGGTACTAAAATTTATTTATACTATTTTAATTCAAGTGCACTTTTCACAAAACAATTATGCACGTCTCTTTAAAAAAGATAAATTATAAAAAGCCTCAGTAAGAGGAATCTAGAACTGACAATTCTAAGTTATATATTAACTACTTTTAACTTATTTATGAAGAAGAAGATTAACTTTTTCTTTAGGAATCAAAGCCCTACTTACTACAATTTTTCTTTATAACGCTTCGAAGTTCTAAGTGCCAAAAAACTACTTTTGAACTTTGCTTCATCAAAGCAACTGGATCATCCCCCACGTGGCACTAAGCTTAGGCCTAACTAGACTATGGAGAATTTGCAGTTCTCAGTTATATTAACATTAACTACTAAGCACAACTTAAGAGAAATACTATCTGACTTAAGAATGAAAATCTTATGTTTTCCCTAAACTACTTAAGCAAGCCAAAGCAAATTACTGCGATTTTGAATTAACAGCTCAACGTTTTAGCTTAAACTATTTGGCCAGCATACACTAATTTCATTAGAACTTTTGCTTGGAAGGCAAATATAATATTATTTACTATATATGCATATTATAGCCTAGCAGCAACTTCCGTTACTGCTACCTTGTTACGACTTTTCACAGGTTTCCCCGCGAGCGACGGGCGATTAGTACTCATCTGATTGTATTCAGGGTAATTTTATTTTTAACCCTTACTTACAAGTCCTTCTTCAAAGGCAAGTTTTCTTATCTTATTTGTCTACTTAGTTGAGCTACCTTTTAGTAGCTCAATCTTTGAATTATTGCTTAAGTTACATCTGTATCCCAGATTAACCTTGTCATAAGCTGCATGTCAATCTGAATTATTTTTGAAGTTGTGCTACATGGGCATATAGCCAATTCTAGTAGCTGCACCTAACTAAAAGTAACTTACCTTACCGAACTCAGCAAGTAAAATAAGAGTTAGCTTCAGTAATAACCAAAAATTTTACCCGGACACTCACCATATTAGAGTAAACAACCATACACACGCACTAATAAGACAAGGCTCAAATGTAGGTGGGTTATCCTTTAACACCCAGGATCCCCTGTTTTCTATCTCAGACACCGCCTATTTATTTCTCTTTGACAACCAAATGTTTAGTTAAGAGGAACTTTTGTTTTAAACTATGGATAACAGGGTATCTAATCCTGGTTTCACTTCATAGATTCGTTAGAAGCTCACTAAAACTTTAGGAATATAACCACAAAAAACCGTTAACATTACACTGCACCTATAGTTTTTTTATAGTTTTATAACACAACATTGACTCTAACCAATCCGCTTAAATTTATATTCGAACTGAATCTAACCGCGGCTGCTGGCATTCATCAATTGACCCCGAATTTGTCAAAAAGCTGGGTTAAAGTTTCCTTTATTAACCAATTTTCCCCACTGATGTTGAACTTGCACTTAATTTGTTCAAGCCCGCATTTAGAATCATGAGAAGCATTTTGCCCATAAATTTAGGGCCATAATCAAACCCTCCTACAGATTTGACACAAGGTACTAAAGTATCCATCTTCCTCATTTTCAATGAGACGCTTTAATTAAGCTACTGTATCTTCTATTTTAGGTTTATTTTACTCTTCGTAAAGGCACCATGGTTTTTATGCACAAATACGACACCACTAATATTACAAACAGTAACACACCAGCTATTAGGATATATAACCTTAACCCGCTTCTTTCAGCCATGAAACTTAGAAACAAAGACCCGCTAATTTCTCTGTACTCGTAATTCATAAGACCCATAAGGACCGCTCTGGCACAACACCTTCTGACGAGAACCATAAACTCTAGATTAAAACGATACACTTCATTGGGGTAGATCCTTAAAACATACAAGAACAGGACTATTACACCCCTAACGTAAGTTAGGAACAATAAGAACCCTAACAACCTTCTAACCTCCAGTGCAACCTCCACACATGCAATTATAGACCCCCTCAATAGCACTAGCCCTAAAGAAATAGGTTGCTTGGCAATTAAGACAATCGAAAACACAGCCATCAAAATTACACATATGACTATAACTCTCATTATATAAACATAATTAAGCTTACGCCCCCCGCTACCACCAGCCCTCATACTACCAGCTGGTAGGTAAAATAATTTTTCTGAACAATTTCATTCAAACAGCTGAGTTGACCTAGTCCCTTATGGGCACCTTGAGGGCCCAATAGCTCTAGTCAACCTTGATCCAGACTTTGAGCTACCATCCTGGACCCCTTAAAGAAGGCCATTTTTCTGGGGTGGGAGGTTAGCCTCTCTATGAGCCACATTCTCAAAAAGAATCTTAATAGTTTGGCTGACGACCAAGGCTTAGACCCTAATTTTCTAAGCACTCCTCATCACAAAATTAACCCTACAAAGGGAATAAGAAATACTCTGACTCTCTCATATTTCTCAAGAACTACTACAAACCCAAACCTCTCTATTTTCCTCCCTAATACCCCTCCTAAGATAATAGCCCCAATATACAGGCTAAGAAAAGGAGTTTGTATATTTAAGTGCTCATTAATCCGCAAACTTCTGCTATTAACGTAATTAGACCCAAGTATTACTCTAAATACAATCCGTGCCCTATAAAAAGAAGTGAAGATTAAACCTGTTAGCTCTAATAAATAGCACCCATAAGTTATTCTTCTGTCTATCATTCTTAGCTCAATTATTAGGTCTTTAGAGAAAAACCCTCTTATAAACGGGGCCCCTCTCAAGGACACAATTGCAACCGTTATTGCACCCATTCTTACCGGTAATCCTTGCCACAAGCTTCTTAACCCCCGGATATCTTGGATTCTTTGGTTTCTATGAATAACACCCCCTGCGCCTAGAAACAACAAAGCTTTAAATACCGCATGGGTTACTAAATGAAAAAAAGCTACAGACGGAAGAAGGATTGAAATCGAGAATATTATTAACCTTAACTGCCTCAAAGTCGAGAGTGCGATTACCTTTTTTAGGTCAAACGCAAACACAGCCCTTGACCCCGCTAATATTAGAGTAAATAGTCTTAAGACTATAAGTATTTGAGTCACAAAGGGATTAGCTCTGATAATATAAAAAGAGCGAAGAATCAAATAAACCCCAGCTGTCACCAATGTCGAAGAATGCACCAAAGAGGAGACCGGTGTGGGTGCCGCCATGGCAGCAGGTAGCCATGCGCAAAACGGCATTTGTGCGCTTTTAGTTATACCTGCAAGAACTACCACAAACCCTAAATTAACCCATGTCTGCACTGGGTGGTATATATAAATTAACCACCCCCCTTCTCTTAAAAAAATAGAAACTCTAAAAAGTACAAAAACATCCCCAATTCGATTAGTCAAAGCTGTCAACATAGCCGCAGATAACCTCTTATTGTTCTGGTAATAAGCCACTAATAGGAATGAGGTGAGCCCTAGCCCGTCTCAACCAATTAAAAGTATTACTAAATTAGGAACTAAGATTATAAACACTATAGACAGCACAAACAACCATACTAATCCCATAAACCGCTTGTAGTATGGCTCTCCAGCTATATACCACTTGCAGTAGGTTGCTACACTTCCTCTAATTACCAAAACCGTCCCAACAAAGACTATTCTTACGCTATCTAGTAGAACTCTGAAGCTAAATGAGAGACAATTACTCTCTCAAACAGTAACTTCCAATAAATAAGCTTTTCCAAAGGTCCTCCCTCTAAGAATAAATAAGTATCCAATCAGAATCAGTAAAAGTAACCCTAAGTTACTTTTTAATTGTATGATACTATTTTTACGAGCCATCTCTTAGTAACCTTGACATCAAATCGTCTCCGCATAGTCGCATCACCATAACCAGAAGGGCCAAGCAAATTCTGGCTTCGCAAACAGCTAAACATAGAATTAGTAAAATTAACCAAAACTGATTTATTAGAAACACATGGGTTACAAACAATAAGCCTAGTCTTATTATTTCAAGCCCTACAAATAAACACAAAAGGTGTTTGTTTATACGGAAGATTACAAAACAGCCTATACTTATTAAGAAAACTCCTAGGAATTTTATTCAAATCATAGCTTTAAAACACATAGTTTTCTACGACTTACAAGGCCGTCGCTTCAGCAAAGCTTTTAAAACTACCTACCTTCTATGATCCTCCGTATAGAGACACAATAAGACACAAAAAATATAACACTGAATACACGCGATTGCAACTTCAGCGGCTCCAAAAACACCTCCGCCCATTATTAACCCTTTAATACCCCCAACTCCTGTAAGCAGCCTTCTGCTATTTAACCAGCTAACTACTAACTCTCTCCTGCATATAGTTAGAATTACTTTACCAGCTCCCAGATTTAGTGTCAGACGTAAAACTAATGTTAAAGGGCGAAGTATGCCACTAATTAGCTCAACCACTACTATAAAAGGCACAAGGATTAACGGGCAACCTGTTGGAACGAGACTCATCAACCCCTGCTCAAATCTGCATAAAAGACTAGATAAAACTAAACAAGTTCAAATAGACAAAGCAAAGGAGAACCCGAACACAAACTGCCCTCTTACAGGGAAAAAGAATGGAAAGTTTCCAGACAGATTTAGTATCAGAATTATCATGAACAGACCCCTTATTACTAGAGGAAACCCAGATAGCTTTAGTCCCTTTCCGTTCAATCGAATCATCGAATAAGTAAAGGATAGCACCAAACTCCGAAAAGAGCTCGTACTTCTACCCTTAGTGTACACGTCTCTAAATAGCACGGTTATTGGCACTATAGAAGACAGCAACCATAACGGCATAGACAACCAAATTAAGTTATAGCTGTGAGCATCAAATCTAGAAAAAACATCTATTAACATGACTTTAAATTATTGATTACGCGATTTCTTATAAATATAAGTGATACACGTGTTATAAGGGTTAGTTCACACAAATGGCAATTGGCTATAAACATGCTTCCTTCCTGGATAAAGGTCTCGGGTACCTGCTCAGTCTATTTCACCACATAAACCCCCACTAAATACAACCCCTCGCTGGCTTACTAGAGCCTCTCATAGAAGGAACTTAAAATATATTAGAGACCCAAAAGACACAGCGGACCCATAAGAAGACACCCAATGTCAGTGAGCATAAATATCAGCGTAGTCTATATACCGTCGAGGCATTCCTCTTAGGCCTAAGAAATGCTGAGGAAAGAAGGTAGTATTTACCCCAAAAAATATTGCTATAAAATGGGCTTTCCTCCATTTCTTATTAAAGCATACTCCAACAAAATTTGGCAACCAATGGTTAAGACCACAGAACACCCCAAACACCGCCCCTATTCTTAGCACATAATGGAAATGAGCCACCACATAATATGTGTCGTGTAGAGACACATCCATAGAAGCCCTAGACAGTAAGACCCCTGTTAGCCCTCCCACGGTGAATAAAAACAGAAACCCAGTACTTCAGTAGGCGGCAGGCTTTATTTTGAATTTTCTTCCTGCTATAGTTGCCAGTCATCTGAATACTTTCACCCCTGTTGGAACAGCGATTACTATAGTTGCGGTAGAAAAATAGCCTCGAGTATCAACATTAAGACCTACGGTAAACATGTGGTGAGCCCACACCATACACCCTAACCCTCCAATTCCGATTATTGCGTATACTATCCCAATTAGACCAAAAACCGCTTCTTTTCCAGAGCAATGCATAATTACTTTTGATATCACACCAAAGGCAGGTAGAATAAGAATATACACTTCCGGATGCCCAAAAAATCAAAACAAATGTTGGAACAAAACGGGGTCCCCCCCTCCTGCGGGATCGAAAAAAGTTGTGTTAAAGTTTCGGTCAAACAAGATTATTGTGATGCCCCCTCCTAGAACCGGAATTGAAATAATTAAAAGAACTGCAGTAACTCTAATCCTTAAAACATAAAGCTCCGCTCGTTCTCCTTTCATTTCTAACACTGGCATATTTTTATTGGTCCTAGCAAAGTTAATAGCCCCCACTAGAGAGCTGAGCCCAGCTAGATGTAGTGACACAATAAGAACATCCATCCTAGGGCCCCTATGATAGGGGTACACAGATAAAGGGGGGTAAATAGTTCATCCAGCACCAACTCCTTTATCCGTTCTAAAGGACAGTATTAGTAAATATAGTGCATTAGGAGATAGTCAATAACTTAAGTTGTTTATTCGCGGGTAAATTATATCTTTACCTCCTACTAGCAGAGGAATCAACCAATTACCGAAAGCTCCAATTAAGATAGGTATCACAGCAAAAAAAATTATTATTAAGGCATGCGTTGTAACCACCACATTATAGAATCAATCTCTTTTTAAGAACACTGCTCCAGGATGCCCCAGTTGCATTCGGATCATTAACCTCAACCTTGCTCCAAACAACCCTCCTCAGACTCCGCTATACAGATAAAGGGTTCCAATATCTTTGTGATTTGTTGATCACAGCCATCGACGTCACCAGGACTCCACTTCTCCATAACCCCCTACTTCTTCCTTTTTTAGTATTTTTATCATTTTATTTATCCTTACTTAGAAGCCAATCATCTAGCCTTATTAGCCCTTAGAGCCGCACTAGATTTTAGCCTCTTAATATTTTTTTCCCTATACGCTATAGTAAGATATGCCTTTTCAAACCTTCTATTAGATCCTTGAGAACTTTCATTGGTCCCATACTTCCTTAAGAAGCACTCTCGACGTGAAAACCACAGGTACACACAATACACTTCCAACAGCAAAAGTAAGCCTCTTACAATCACCTCTCATCAAAATTCGTTTCGCATAAATGCCACTTCTAGTATTAACCTACTCATTCCAAAGACCCCTCACGATATTCGTGGTAGAGACCCCCAAACAAGATAAGAAGGAAACCCCTTGAGGACAAAATCCCTAACACTCTCTTACCGTAAAAGAACATGTAGGCAAAAGTATTAACAGCACTACCTCTACATCAAACACGACGAACAAAACTGCTACTAGAAAGAATCGGATAGAAAAGGGCCTCCGAGCTCTTCCAATAGGCTCAAATCCACACTCATATGGACTGCACTTTTCTCGGTCTAGACCCCGCTTTTCCCTTAGTAGCATAAATAACCCCGTAAACAAAAAAGACACAATGCAGACAAACGCAACTCTTAACCCCATAACCATTCTTCTAGAAAACTTATGGAAGTGTCTTTAGCTCCCAAAGCCAATATTTTATTTTAAACTATATCTAGCTAAAAAAGGGTTGACACCACTAATAGCCCCACAACCTATCGTTCTTAAATTAAACTACTTTTTTATAAGGAAAAATGGTACAAGCCATTTATAACAAAGTTAGCAGCCCTATTATGTTAATTAACTTCCTCACTTAAGAATGAAAACCTAGGCTTAATAATTAGATGCAAACCAATCCTTTTTTTTAAAGTACCATTCTACAAAAAGGAGGTAACAACTACCTATAGTTATGTTTGAAACAAAATATTTTATTTTAAATTACCTTTTTATCATACTTTTGTGGTTTTACCCACTCTTTTTGAGCCGAAATCAAAACGCCCCTGGCCTAAAAGCAGTTTCTAAATAAATCTCACCAAGATCAATGCCCCCCCTGCTAGGTTAGCCCCGATCACTATCCTCCACATAATCTTGAATTCTGCTTTGTTTTTGTCTACTAACCTTTTTATTACTATCCTATAAAAAAAGTCAATGTAGAATTTTAGCCTGATTACTGAACCTATAATACAAGCCACGATTACAGCCCTTCCTCTCATTAGAAACACCAATACTTTCGCTAGAAAGCCAAGGAAAGGAGGCATCCCCATCAGTATCAGTAACCCTATACCCCTCGCGGCTCTACTAATCTGACCGCCCATTCTTGTTTTGTTTATTATTGAGCACCCATAAAAAAACAGCCCTACCGACAGCGAGTAAACTGCAAAATACCCTACAAAGACTACTCTTGACCATGTGAGCCCTAACAGCATTCATGATGTATGCACAAACGACGAGTACGCGCTTATTACTCGTACTGAATTCTGGTTAAGGCCCCCTCTACTGCCCCAATTCCAGCTATCAATACAATTACTACTCACAACCCCTTAGAGGGTATAATTATTGATAAAAAGACAAGGGGGGCGACTTTTTGCCAAGTTAATATTAACCCTCTTGCTAACCATCTGCTGTTCTTAATAATTGAAGGGACCCACGAATGTAGCGGGAAAACGCCAGATTTTAACACTGTACCCGCCCCCCTTATCACCAGCCCTCTCACTACGTGCTGCTCTATCAAGGTTACAAAACCCACTAGTATCAGAATTGACCCCGTTCTTTGTACCACAAAATATTTTACACAGGGCTCAGGACTATAGTGACCATCAGGGTTTATAATTACAAGAAATCCATACAGATTTAGCTCTAAACCGAGTCACACCCCTACTATCTCTTCTCTTCTAACCCTAAGAATTGTCCCGATCAATATTACCCCTAATCTCACTAATTTTATAGGTCTTACCACAAAGCTTACCATTTCAAGTAAAGGTTACTTATAACACTTGAAAATCATAGGTCTTCTGTCCTTAATTAGACTACTTTACTCAGACTAGTAAGCGCTTGGAATCGCTTTGGTACTTGATTTCAAATCAAAACTGTTTAACTAGTCTGTATGACTCCTATTTTTAACCTTTTAAATGGTCAGGAATCTTATATCAGGACGGAGCATGCTCTTCTTGAATGTACGCATACCACGAAGGCTTTGCGTCTGGGTACTTAAACGTATAGACGTCCCCGTCTCATATTTTGAACCACCACATGTATAACCATCCTCCAAACCACACATATACTAAACATCATAATGCTACCCATACCACATCTACGAAGTGTCAGTACCAAATGCAAGCCTCAAAACCAAAGTGCCGTTGACTGGAAAACTCCCCACGCCATAGTCGGACTAACCTCACCATTAGTCAAAGAGTCCCCACAACTACGTGCATTCCATGAAACCCAGTTAGTAAATAAAACACTCTTCCATACACCCTATCTGCAATAGTGTATGAGTTTCAGTAGTATTCTCGAAGTTGCACTAGGAAGAACACAGTCCCACATAAAATTGTTACCACTAGGCCAATAAATGGCCCAACATCATAATCCTTCAAACGCATTCTCTTATGGGCTTGAGTTACGAATAACCCCCTCCTAATTAAAAGACCTGTCTCGAACAGCCTTGTCGACGACGGGTTTGGCGTGCGGATCCCTGGAGGGGGTCATCGCATCCCTAGTTCACACGAGGGTCTTAAGGCATTATGGAAGAAAGTCCAAAAAAAAGAAAAGAAGAACATTACTTCAGACAGAATAAAAAGGGCAACTCCATCACGAAATCTCTTGATTACGAAGCGAGTATGAAACCCAATATCTCCCTCACGAATTAAGTCTCGCCATCATCTAAAAGTTCTCAATAGTATACACCCCAACCTCATTCCTATTAATAGAAATCTGGGAGTTCGATGCAGTCACAAAATTAACCCTACCGCTATTCCGTTTGCCGAGATAGCCACAAAAAAGGGCCACGGACTTGGACCTGGTACATAGTAACGAGAATAAGGATTACGATTCATTGTTTAGGGTATAAACATAAACATAAAGTTCAGCGGTATCCAATGAGCCGCCAGAACAAAAACATCACAAACTCTTCTCAAGTTTAAGGACTCCCTGTGTGACACCCCCTTCCCGTGACAACAACTTCCATATAGGTATAGTCTAAAACATGCCCTAATAAAGCTTATCAGACCCAGGATAAGCAGGAACACTCCACTTATTCACCCTCCCACGCCGAAAACGAGGATTTCCCCAAATAAGTTTAGACTAGGAGGGGCTGCTATGTTGCTTGATCTTAACAGGAAACACATTAAGACTAGACTTGGGCAGACTAACAAGCCCCCTTTATTTATTACTAGCAGACGCGAGTGCCTCATCTTATAGATAGCATTCACATACCTGAACAAACCTGATGAACACAACCCATGCCCGATCATAATAATAATGGCCCCCACTACCCCTAATACCGTGTTGCTAAGCACTCCTAATAGCACAAGCCTCATATGCGCTACAGAGGAATATGCTACCAAACATTTTAGGTCCACTTGCCGTACACACGCTAATCCTGCGTAGACACCTCCTGCCAAGTTCACCACTAGTAGCAGCACAAAAAAAACGCTTCTAAGCCTTATTTGTATAACTATTATAAATCGAAGCAGCCCGTACCCTCCTAATTTTAGTACCACCCCGGCCAATAGCATCGAACCGGCTACTGGGGCCTCTACGTGAGCCTTAGGTAGTCACAGGTGAAATGGATATATTGGTAGCTTGATAAGAAACCCTAGAATGTATAGCCATCACAATCTCATTCCCCTTTTTTTTACTAGCCTTACCACAGAACTTATCCTCCTCCTCAACCCTCTAATATAGAGTTCTCTTACCCCCCATAAGAAAAAAAGAGATCCGAACACCGTATAGATTACTATATACCCCCCTGCCTGTAAACGCTCTGGCTGATAGCCTCAGCCTACAATTAATAACAACAGAGGGGCTAGCACACTTTCAAAAAAAAAAAAAAAAAGAAAGAACCTCCTCACCCTGAATCTTATCACTAAAATTAGGCTGATTCTGATAATTATTAAATTAAATCTTGCTTTCCGGTGGATCTTAACCCTCCTTAGGTAGGAAAGAATTGCTACAAATAGAGTTAGTGTAACCATTAACCCTATTACAAAGTCTGTGGTGTACAACCCGTTCAACTCTACCCCCCCTATCGCGACTCTTGTGGCGCCCATACTTAGAATAGTTAGAACGCTTAACCCAATGACACTCATATTTAGGTTTTTTATAATAATCAATGCAATAAGTCTAATTGCCAACCTTTTAACCATAAGTAAGACAGACTTTATCTGACACATTCAGTGTAAATGAATTATACTAGTTTATATTATCTTACATACACCCTAACTAGAACTACTACACACACACTAGCCATAAGTATGACACATAGAAGAACAGTCCAACACAAACTCATTAACTTATCATAACGTAAACGAGGTAAAGAAGCACGAATAACCACAAAGAAGACCGCAAAAGCCATCATAAAGACCCCGATCAACGCTTCATTTCCCCCGAAAAATATCGCCGCCCTTATAACCCTTCTGAGAAGAATACTAGAGTACTCCGCAATAAATATAACTGCAAACCCCCCTCCGCTGTACTCCACGTTGTATCCTGACACTAATTCCGACTCTCCTTCCACAAAATCAAATGGCGCCCGATTAGTTTCAGCTAGCATACACAGCATTCAGACAACTATAACTACGCACAAAGGAAAAAAGAAAAAAAAGGACCTTTGTTGGAACACCCTAATTTCTTGAAACATAAACACACCCGAGCACAGCACCACACAAAAGAAGATAAATCCTATAGGGATCTCATAAGAAATTCTTTGCGCCATCGCACGAACTGCACCTAGCAAAGAGTATTTAGAGTTAGAAGCCCATCCGGATATTATTACCCCGTAAACCCTGACTCTAGTAATAACTATAAACAGAATCACCCCGAAAACATAAAACACTTCAGCCGACTTATACGGGTATAAAAGCCATCCAAGTAAACTGATAGTTAATATTAGTGCAGGAGCCAAAATGAAGGGCCCTACGTTAGCACGTGTAGGCACAATAAACTCTTTACATAACAACTTACCTGCGTCACTAAAAGGCTGCAAGATCCCTATATAACTCACCTTGGATGGACCCTTTCGGATTATAATGATAGCCAAAATTTTACGTTCCAACAAAGTATAGAAGCCCACAGCGAGAAGCACCCCTACAAAAGGGATAACACCAACAACCACGCCTACTCAGTCCACCAGTGCAGCCTTAGTCGACCCCAAGGGAGTAAAAGAGTCCGCTGACACTTGACAAAGGCTTAATAGGATAGAGGCTCCAAAGAAAACAGCTACTCTCCTTAGAGTCTTAAATAGACACTCGACACTAACCATAATGAGACTGGGCTTAGCTTTGTAATTCACACACAAACAAGAGTATATCTTATAAGACGAGCTTAAATCGTATGCATTAGGTCTGCCAGCTTGTGCCATGAAAGCAAGTATATATACTTATGAATTGATCCTAAATCAAACGCATTAGCTCTGCCAGCTCTCACAAAGATAAGAGCCACTACTCACGGCGCCTTAGGGGCATGAGCCCTATATCCTAATATTAGACCACCTTATCACTAAAAGCTACTTGCCCATTGTACAAGTTCATTAAATTAAAAGTTTAACGCTTCTTAAAAGCTTTAGCTTATTTTTTATTTTAGTTAAGAGCTTCCAACCATATGACAAAATATTTCTCAGGAATAAACTCAATCACAATCGGTATAAATCTATGGTTAACCCCGCAAATTTCAGAACACTGCCCGTAAATAATTCTACACTGGGAAGCTTTTATAGGAAGCCGATTAATTCGACCTGGGATGGCATCTACTTTAATTAGTAACTTAGGGAGTGCAAACGAATGGAGCACATCAGACCTTCTTACAAAAGCAGTTATTTGCACATCTGCTGGAGCCACCATCCGGTTATCAACATCCAACAAACGATACCCTCCTTTTCTAAATGTCTCCTGCTGGTCTTCTATGTAAGAATCAATTGTATAACACGAAATTCTTTCAGCGCTTTCTCTAGAGCTTGGAGTGTCTAAATTGCGACAAAATTCGTAAGATCAGTACCATTGTTTCCCAATCGCCTTAAAATTTCACCGGGGCCGTTTTACTTCTTCTATATAATATAGGTTAATTATAGAAGGAAACCACAACCCTACTAACATCAACATTGGCACAATAGTCCATCAAAATTCTAATCGTTGACGGTTCAAGAAATGGCGATAAGAAAATTTAGTAAGAAGGATTACGCATCCTATATATATAACAAAGACCAACACAGCCACTGCTACTATCATCACAAAACCATGGTACCGGAACAGGTCTTTCCCTAGTTCCCCATGGACAATATCACCAAAATATCGACTCCCGTAAAAAGACATATTTATATTTTTCTACACTTATTAGCCCACTCACGTGCGCTACTTTCGCGATTTACTAATTTTAATAACTTGAAATAAGCTAAAAACTTAAACCATTTCAGGTCTACAGGACGACTCCTACAGAATTTAGGGTATTCAAGCAGCTTGTCCCACACCCACAAAGAAAGAGGGTTTAATAACAACCTAGAGAAATAAATGACTGAAAGACACTGCCCCAAAATGATATAAGGCTCCCGCACTGGGCGAGCACCAATCCATGTTAACCTAATAAACCTACCAACCAACACTCAAAACACTACTTTGATTAAACGGGTAAAAACATAAACTTCGATACTTACCTCTGTGAAGACTAGGAATTAGGTATAATACTACAATCGACAAAAACATAACATATACCCCCCCCGCTTTATGAGGAATTGAACGAAGGATTGCATAAGCAAACATAAAATACCACTCAGGCTGAACATGGATTGGCGTTTTTATAGGATTAGCAGGCCAATAGTTTAAATGATTCCCTAACAGCTCAGGATCCACACACACTAAATATATAAAAAAGAACCTAAAGCAAACATAACCAAAAAGATCTTTAATAGTATAGAAGGGGTGGAAGGGCACACACATAGTACCTCTTTCAATACCCAAAGGGTTATTACTCCCTTTCTCATGTAAAAAAAACAGGTGTAAAAAAACAACCGCCACTATCACAAACGGTAAGAGAAAGTGTAAAGTATAAAACCGCTTTAGAGTTGCATTACACACGGTCCAACCCCCTCATACATAGCGGAGCATACTCTCTCCTACTACGGGGATCACTCTAAGTATATTAGTAATAACAGTAGCCCCCCAATATGACATTTGCCCCCAAGGCAAAGTGTAACCGAGGAAAGCCTCCGCCATAGTTAACAAAAACAAATGCACCCCAAAATACCACACTGTCTTATCTAAATAAGACCCATAATACAGCCCACGAGCAATGTGCGCATAAATACAGATAAAAAACATAGAGGACCCATTTGCATGAATATTACGCAACATTCATCCTTTTTCCACATTACGCATAATATGTACTACAGAATCGAATGCCATGTCTTCATGAGCAGTATAATGAGTTGACAATAAAAGACCCCTTAGAAGTTGGATAATTAGGCACAAGCCTAGTATAGAGCCAAACCTTCACCAAGCGTTTAAGTTTACAGGACAAGGCAAATCATAGAACCTGTCATTCATAATCTTCACCAACTTATTAGTACTTCGTCACGGACCAACCCTCTTAGGCGTGTTAATATTATTCACAGTATTGTTACCAACCATCTCATAAGAAAGGCCTACACCTTGTTTATGAGTTTACAGCTCACCACCTCTTCCTCGGCCACCTCATGAATTTTTGTTATATATACAGGCACAAACCCCCCGCACACCGCATTTTTTTATGAGTACACATAAGCTTGGACCCCCCTTTTTACACCTCTGAAGACACCCAAAGTGTTAAGTGTCCAACTTTGTTTTTGCTCCATTTTTACTTTATTTTTAATTAGACTTAAAGCGACCAACAACTTACGCTTCAAAAATTTTTTATTTTTAAGATACACGCCTCGTTTTCGAACCGAAAACCACATGAGCAACCAGAGCTGGGGTAAATGAGGAAATAAACGTCTCAAATCCCCATTATCCTACAGCTTACAATTAGCTATAGAGCCCAAGTAACTTAGAATTTAAGGGTCAAATTCACCACTTTCTCTGCCAATAATTAGGTTGAATCTCATGTGGTCCTGAAGAATGCTTACTCCCCGCAAAGGCTTTGTAGCCTTTCAAGCATACACTAAAACCAAGTTAATTAGGTGTAAGGAGACCCGTATTGACCAGTTTTTAAATAGACCATAACAGCCTAACAATAAACGAATTAACTGTAATTTTGCTTATCTTATGGATTATTTTAATAAATTATAACTATTAATACACCAATAAACTTTAACTATGAGCATTAATAACTACTGACCCCGTCTTTACTAACATCAGGAACACTGTCTTCTTCACTTACAACCACATTTCTCTGCTCGACTGGCTGACAGACATTAGCTGGGACTTCAGGCTCCACAACAGCTATTTGTTCTTCTAAAGGAACATAGCCACCCTCAGCATGGGGGCCCCCTTCCTCCTGATTATCAGGAACAACTTCAGCGACACCATTCACAACAGCATCTCCAACAGCTGAAATAGTTTCAGGTAATGGGAGCACCCTAACAGTGTCACCCCCTCCGCCCTGACATAAGTCCCCTCCTCCAACGTCTATTCTAAACACTCAGTTTTTATATGAAAAAAAACCATCTCACACACCCCTTAACAGTAAGCCTTTTTTTGCAGCAAACCCCTGCCTAAGCCACTCTCATACAGCCTCTCTAGTGCCCAACACATTCAACAATCTATCACTAAGCAACACACTCATTTACATAAAAAGAACCCTTTTTATAAGTTAATCAGCCTATTATACAATATTATTTATGTCATTACAGATCCGTCACAAAGTATTGCTTTAGCTAAAAACTCGCTCGCTTAAAAGAGACCTTAAAGCTATGCATAAGCTTTTGGGTTAACAAACCCAAAAACTTCAATTAAAATAAAGCTTCGCAGGGTCTTGTTGCTCTTCTTTTACACACAGGCCTCTTCGCTTTACCCTTATGCAAGAAGTACTAAAATTTATTTGCCCCACTTTACTTCAAGTAAGCTTTTTATGAGGCAATCGTGTGCATTTCTTTAGAAAGATAAATTCTAAAAAACCTCAGTGAGATGAGCCTAAAACTAATTAACTCCTCTTAAATTGTTTATAAAGAAAAGCTTTAACTTTTTCTTTAGGAATCAAAGTCCTACGTACTATAATACTTCTTTATAACACCTCAGAGCAATAAACTACTTTTGAGCTTAGCTTCATCAAAGCAACTGGGCCATCCCCCCACGTACAACTAAGCTAGGAAGAATTTGTAGCTCTCAGTTATATTAACATTAGCAACTAAACACAACTTAAGAGACAGGCTATCTGGCTTGAGAATAAGAATCTTATACCCTAAGCAAATTACTGGATTTTCAATTAACAGCTCAACATTCTAGCTTAATTTATTCACCCAGCGTACACTAATTTCATTAAAATTTTTGCCCAGAAGGCAAATATAGTAATTATTGCTATGTAACCATCCTATAACCAGCACATTTAACAGCCTAACGCCACGTTTATTTACATAAAAAGGCCCTATACAATATTGTCTATAGCACTCAGATCTGTGACAGAACATTGCTTTGCTTAAAAACCTTTTATACGAAACTAACTCACTTAAAAGGGACCTCAGGACCAGACATAAACTTCATCACTTGTAGTCTTTGTAAGTTTATAACCCACCTAACCCCCTTTTAGGCGTGTTAATATTACATACTATTGTTAACACTTACTTTTTAAGACGCTCACAACCTTGTTTACAAGCTCACGCTTCTACGTTTCACAATTTTATTTAGCTTCATTTTGTTGCTGCACACCACATTTTTGTCACCTCTATTTAACCTGCTTTCCTATTTCCTCCCCTCCAGATCAGCCCCCCCAGGCATTAGTGTGTCATTTTGATTTTATTTTATTTTTGATTTACTTTTTTGCTTAGACTTTAAGTGACCCATGAATTACGCTTTGGGAACTTTCATATGACTTGATTTCTATTTATTTTTTGATTTTAAGATACAGATAGTCTAGTTTTCAAACCCCAAAAAATGCACATGAGCAACCAAAATTAGGGCAAACGAAAAAAATTAACACCTTAGATCCATTTCTCCTGCAGTTTACAATTAACCACAGGAAGCAAATAGCTTTAGAATTTAGGTTTAAGTTTGTTTTTTTCTACCACTAATTAGGTTAAGTCTCACATGACTCTGAAAAATGCTTACTCACTGTAAAGGGTTCAAAACCTTATCTACAACAGGTTGTAAAGCATAATCTAAAACAAGTTTGGACAGGTATGGGCATTCGCAACTAGATTTCAATAAAATACACAATGTCAAGTAAAATTAAGTTTTACTTTGACTTATAAGTTATCTTAACTAAGGGCTTTTTACATGCATCAGCAACAGGGTTTCCGTGTAAAAGGACAGGAGAACAGGCCTTGCGGTCACTGTAACCGGCCGGTAACAGGAAATGCGGTACACTATAAAACCTCATTCTTAAGGGTTTCCACAGTGTTTGGTTTTTTTTTTGTCTGTTACTAGCACAAATCCATTACACACCGCCTTTTTAGAACCCTTGTTTTATTCTTTAGGTGGGTGATTGCTGCTTTTTGGCTGCATTAATAGACTGTTTTATTTTTTACCTAATTTGCAACCCGTTTTAACCCTATTTTTTAATAAAATAGCAATACTAATTTTAACAAGAACCAACGACACGCCCTACCGCCACTAATTGGCCTTCAGCTTCATAAAAGGCAACCCTTTTTATAAACTAATCAGTTTATTGCGTAGCATTATTTAAGCAATGACAGAGCCAGGGCAAAGCGTTGCTTTAGCGAAAAAGTCCTTTCGTACAAAATTAGCTCATTTTTAAAAGAGGATAGAAACTGAACTAGCTCACGCCGTTCTGAACTCAGCTCATGTTAGATTTTAAAGGGCGAACAGACCCACCATTAGAAGCTTCTACGCCTCTAGGATATCTAAAGCCAACATCGAGGTCGCAATCTTCCCCTCCAATACCATCTTTCGGGAGAAATTGCGCTGTTATCCCTAGAGTAGCTAGCCACACATATAAAGTTAGGAAATACGAGTTAGATTTATATAATAGTGAAAGACTTATTTTCACTGATCTCCCATCAAAATCGTATAAGAGCCAAAAACTCCAATTAAGATAAAGCTTCATAGGGTCTTGTCGTCCTTCTTTTACATAAAGGCCTCTTCACCTTAAAGTTAGTTTAAATTAAATTTTCAGACACAGCACCTTCTTCGTTAACCCTTTCATACCATCCTTCAATTGAAAGGCAAATTATCGCGCTACCTTAGGACGCTCACGTTAACGCCGCCGTTTACAACAAACATTACTCTAGTTGCACTGGGCAGGGACTACCTTTTACTTACATCAAAAGGAAATGTTTTTGTTAAACAGTCGAGAAGTTTAGTTTGCCGAATTCGTTTAAAAAACTTTTATTTAGCCTTTAGTTTTTTAAGGTAAAACAAAATAGTAATACCAAATAAATAATATTTTTACTCGTTTTTATCATAGTCACTGGTCCTACAACCATAGGCTTATTTTAAAGTAAATGAATAACCCAATTAATCTTTTTTCCCCATCTGGTTTTAGTTAAAATACACTAATATCTAATAGCCAGTTTAAAGCCTATAGAAACCCAATTTTTTTTTAACATCAATTTTAGTATTTTTCAGCTTAACCCAAAAAATTTTACCCCTTAAATAGTTAAGGAAAATGCTTACACATCTTTTTAAGCCAACCAGATATCTAAAAGCGCGAATAGTATCTAGCCGCTATTCTTTAGTTTAATTAAATCTCTGCCACGATTTCTTAACTCAAAAAAATAACTCTCTTTTATTCGGGAAAATTAAATTCTTAAACTTGTCTTGAAAAACCCTTATGCAAAAGGTACTAAAATTTATTTATACTATTTTAATTCAAGTGCACTTTTCACAAAACAATTATGCACGTCTCTTTAAAAAAGATAAATTATAAAAAGCCTCAGTAAGAGGAATCTAGAACTGACAATTCTAAGTTATATATTAACTACTTTTAACTTATTTATGAAGAAGAAGATTAACTTTTTCTTTAGGAATCAAAGCCTACTTACTACAATTTTTCTTTATAACGCTTCGAAGTTCTAAGTGCCAAAAAACTACTTTTGAACTTTGCTTCATCAAAGCAACTGGATCATCCCCCACGTGGCACTAAGCTTAGGCCTAACTAGACTATGGAGAATTTGCAGTTCTCAGTTATATTAACATTAACTACTAAGCACAACTTAAGAGAAATACTATCTGACTTAAGAATGAAAATCTTATGTTTTCCCTAAACTACTTAAGCAAGCCAAAGCAAATTACTGCGATTTTGAATTAACAGCTCAACGTTTTAGCTTAAACTATTTGGCCAGCATACACTAATTTCATTAGAACTTTTGCTTGGAAGGCAAATATAATATTATTTACTATATATGCATATTATAGCCTAGCAGCAACTTCCGTTACTGCTACCTTGTTACGACTTTTCACAGGTTTCCCCGCGAGCGACGGGCGATTAGTACTCATCTGATTGTATTCAGGGTAATTTTATTTTTAACCCTTACTTACAAGTCCTTCTTCAAAGGCAAGTTTTCTTATCTTATTTGTCTACTTAGTTGAGCTACCTTTTAGTAGCTCAATCTTTGAATTATTGCTTAAGTTACATCTGTATCCCAGATTAACCTTGTCATAAGCTGCATGTCAATCTGAATTATTTTTGAAGTTGTGCTACATGGGCATATAGCCAATTCTAGTAGCTGCACCTAACTAAAAGTAACTTACCTTACCGAACTCAGCAAGTAAAATAAGAGTTAGCTTCAGTAATAACCAAAAATTTTACCCGGACACTCACCATATTAGAGTAAACAACCATACACACGCACTAATAAGACAAGGCTCAAATGTAGGTGGGTTATCCTTTAACACCCAGGATCCCCTGTTTTCTATCTCAGACACCGCCTATTTATTTCTCTTTGACAACCAAATGTTTAGTTAAGAGGAACTTTTGTTTTAAACTATGGATAACAGGGTATCTAATCCTGGTTTCACTTCATAGATTCGTTAGAAGCTCACTAAAACTTTAGGAATATAACCACAAAAAACCGTTAACATTACACTGCACCTATAGTTTTTTATAGTTTTATAACACAACATTGACTCTAACCAATCCGCTTAAATTTATATTCGAACTGAATCTAACCGCGGCTGCTGGCATTCATCAATTGACCCCGAATTTGTCAAAAAGCTGGTTAAAGTTTCCTTTATTAACCAATTTTCCCCACTGATGTTGAACTTGCACTTAATTTGTTCAAGCCCGCATTTAGAATCATGAGAAGCATTTTGCCCATAAATTTAGGGCCATAATCAAACCCTCCTACAGATTTGACACAAGGTACTAAAGTATCCATCTTCCTCATTTTCAATGAGACGCTTTAATTAAGCTACTGTATCTTCTATTTTAGGTTTATTTTACTCTTCGTAAAGGCACCATGGTTTTTATGCACAAATACGACACCACTAATATTACAAACAGTAACACACCAGCTATTAGGATATATAACCTTAACCCGCTTCTTTCAGCCATGAAACTTAGAAACAAAGACCCGCTAATTTCTCTGTACTCGTAATTCATAAGACCCATAAGGACCGCTCTGGCACAACACCTTCTGACGAGAACCATAAACTCTAGATTAAAACGATACACTTCATTGGGGTAGATCCTTAAAACATACAAGAACAGGACTATTACACCCCTAACGTAAGTTAGGAACAATAAGAACCCTAACAACCTTCTAACCTCCAGTGCAACCTCCACACATGCAATTATAGACCCCCTCAATAGCACTAGCCCTAAAGAAATAGGTTGCTTGGCAATTAAGACAATCGAAAACACAGCCATCAAAATTACACATATGACTATAACTCTCATTATATAAACATAATTAAGCTTACGCCCCCCGCTACCACCAGCCCTCATACTACCAGCTGGTAGGTAAAATAATTTTTCTGAACAATTTCATTCAAACAGCTGAGTTGACCTAGTCCCTTATGGGCACCTTGAGGGCCCAATAGCTCTAGTCAACCTTGATCCAGACTTTGAGCTACCATCCTGGACCCCTTAAAGAAGGCCATTTTTCTGGGGTGGGAGGTTAGCCTCTCTATGAGCCACATTCTCAAAAGAATCTTAATAGTTTGGCTGACGACCAAGGCTTAGACCCTAATTTTCTAAGCACTCCTCATCACAAAATTAACCCTACAAAGGGAATAAGAAATACTCTGACTCTCTCATATTTCTCAAGAACTACTACAAACCCAAACCTCTCTATTTTCCTCCCTAATACCCCTCCTAAGATAATAGCCCCAATATACAGGCTAAGAAAAGGAGTTTGTATATTTAAGTGCTCATTAATCCGCAAACTTCTGCTATTAACGTAATTAGACCCAAGTATTACTCTAAATACAATCCGTGCCCTATAAAAAGAAGTGAAGATTAAACCTGTTAGCTCTAATAAATAGCACCCATAAGTTATTCTTCTGTCTATCATTCTTAGCTCAATTATTAGGTCTTTAGAGAAAAACCCTCTTATAAACGGGGCCCCTCTCAAGGACACAATTGCAACCGTTATTGCACCCATTCTTACCGGTAATCCTTGCCACAAGCTTCTTAACCCCCGGATATCTTGGATTCTTTGGTTTCTATGAATAACACCCCCTGCGCCTAGAAACAACAAAGCTTTAAATACCGCATGGGTTACTAAATGAAAAAAAGCTACAGACGGAAGAAGGATTGAAATCGAGAATATTATTAACCTTAACTGCCTCAAAGTCGAGAGTGCGATTACCTTTTTTAGGTCAAACGCAAACACAGCCCTTGACCCCGCTAATATTAGAGTAAATAGTCTTAAGACTATAAGTATTTGAGTCACAAAGGGATTAGCTCTGATAATATAAAAGAGCGAAGAATCAAATAAACCCCAGCTGTCACCAATGTCGAAGAATGCACCAAAGAGGAGACCGGTGTGGGTGCCGCCATGGCAGCAGGTAGCCATGCGCAAAACGGCATTTGTGCGCTTTTAGTTATACCTGCAAGAACTACCACAAACCCTAAATTAACCCATGTCTGCACTGGGTGGTATATATAAATTAACCACCCCCCTTCTCTTAAAAAAATAGAAACTCTAAAAAGTACAAAACATCCCCAATTCGATTAGTCAAAGCTGTCAACATAGCCGCAGATAACCTCTTATTGTTCTGGTAATAAGCCACTAATAGGAATGAGGTGAGCCCTAGCCCGTCTCAACCAATTAAAAGTATTACTAAATTAGGAACTAAGATTATAAACACTATAGACAGCACAAACAACCATACTAATCCCATAAACCGCTTGTAGTATGGCTCTCCAGCTATATACCACTTGCAGTAGGTTGCTACACTTCCTCTAATTACCAAAACCGTCCCAACAAAGACTATTCTTACGCTATCTAGTAGAACTCTGAAGCTAAATGAGAGACAATTACTCTCTCAAACAGTAACTTCCAATAAATAAGCTTTTCCAAAGGTCCTCCCTCTAAGAATAAATAAGTATCCAATCAGAATCAGTAAAAGTAACCCTAAGTTACTTTTTAATTGTATGATACTATTTTTACGAGCCATCTCTTAGTAACCTTGACATCAAATCGTCTCCGCATAGTCGCATCACCATAACCAGAAGGGCCAAGCAAATTCTGGCTTCGCAAACAGCTAAACATAGAATTAGTAAAATTAACCAAAACTGATTTATTAGAAACACATGGGTTACAAACAATAAGCCTAGTCTTATTATTTCAAGCCCTACAAATAAACACAAAAGGTGTTTGTTTATACGGAAGATTACAAAACAGCCTATACTTATTAAGAAAACTCCTAGGAATTTTATTCAAATCATAGCTTTAAAACACATAGTTTTCTACGACTTACAAGGCCGTCGCTTCAGCAAAGCTTTTAAAACTACCTACCTTCTATGATCCTCCGTATAGAGACACAATAAGACACAAAAAATATAACACTGAATACACGCGATTGCAACTTCAGCGGCTCCAAAAACACCTCCGCCCATTATTAACCCTTTAATACCCCCAACTCCTGTAAGCAGCCTTCTGCTATTTAACCAGCTAACTACTAACTCTCTCCTGCATATAGTTAGAATTACTTTACCAGCTCCCAGATTTAGTGTCAGACGTAAAACTAATGTTAAAGGGCGAAGTATGCCACTAATTAGCTCAACCACTACTATAAAAGGCACAAGGATTAACGGGCAACCTGTTGGAACGAGACTCATCAACCCCTGCTCAAATCTGCATAAAAGACTAGATAAAACTAAACAAGTTCAAATAGACAAAGCAAAGGAGAACCCGAACACAAACTGCCCTCTTACAGGGAAAAAGAATGGAAAGTTTCCAGACAGATTTAGTATCAGAATTATCATGAACAGACCCCTTATTACTAGAGGAAACCCAGATAGCTTTAGTCCCTTTCCGTTCAATCGAATCATCGAATAAGTAAAGGATAGCACCAAACTCCGAAAAGAGCTCGTACTTCTACCCTTAGTGTACACGTCTCTAAATAGCACGGTTATTGGCACTATAGAAGACAGCAACCATAACGGCATAGACAACCAAATTAAGTTATAGCTGTGAGCATCAAATCTAGAAAAAACATCTATTAACATGACTTTAAATTATTGATTACGCGATTTCTTATA
>NW_026963395.1:22500-27500 GCF_036588685.1 Mytilus trossulus
ATGTTTGTTTCGCAATATGTCGCTTAGATTTTTTTCATATTGTATCGTATAGTTTATGCGCTTTTAAATTTCACCCTGCTAAGCCGAACCATTTTCTTTGTAAGAGTTATCTCCCTATTCACTGTTTGTCATGTGTGTGCATCTCCTTCGTAACAAAATAAGAAAGCGACAAAATTCTTTTTACAAATTGTTCGTTACATCCTCAGTAATTTTTGGCGTATTTGGATCGAAGCGATTCGAAGAAATTTTATAGGAGTTATCTATCTTTACGGAATAAATTTGTCGGTATGTTTTTTTAACTCATAAACCGTTAACCGTATAACCCTGGAATGTTTTTATTTGAGTCCCCTGATCCCTAACTTAGAAAATTAGGTCAAGGTCAAAGGTCAAGGTCATATTTTAGATTTTCATATGTCTTTGATTTCCCTATAACTCTTGAACGGTTATAGATACAAAAAAATTAAGCAGTGAAAAATGCTTGGTACTTCAAGGGGCAACTTTTTTACATTATGACTATATTGATTTTACCATCATGTAAGGGACATAACTCCCATCGATGGTTTTTAAAAAGCCATTTTTAGGCAAAACTCTTAAACAAAAGGTCCTTGACCCATAGGGTCTTTTGCAATGACCTTGTGGAGCAATGACCTTGACGAAGGTTACAAGGTCAAAGGTCAAGGTCATCAAATTATGTGGTTTTGGCACTATTTAAACAGTTTTATGTGTGTTTGAATTTCAACCAACCAACCAACCAACCAACCAACCAACATACCAACTAACCAACCAACCAACCAACCAACCAACCAACCAACCAACCAACCAGTCAATCAATCAATCAATCAATCAATCAATCATGATCATGATCAATCAACCAATAATGATCATGATCAATCAATCAATCATGTTTCCGTCTCATGTGTTTCTTATAGGGTTCAACCAACCAACCAACCAACCAACCAACCAACCAACCAATCAATCAATCAATCAATCAATCAATCAATCAATCAATCATGATCATGATCAACCAATCATGTTTCCGTCTCATGTGTTTAATATAGGGTCCAAGATCTTCTTTGTGTCTTTTTCCGTGTTTCAATTGACCCTATCCAACGTGTTTAACCAACCAACCAACCAACCAACCAACCAACCAACCAACTAATCAATCAATCAATCAATCAATCAATCAATCAATCAATCATACAATCAATCAATCATGATCATGATCAACCAATCATGTTTCCGTCTCATGTGTTTAATATAGGGTCCAAGATCTTCTTTGTGTCTTTTTCCGTGTTTCAATTGACCCTATCTAATGTGTTTAACCAACCAACCAACCAACCAACCAACCAACCAACCAACCAACCAACCAACTAATCAATCAATCAATCAATCAATCAATCAATCAATCAATCAATCAATCATGATCATGATCAATCAATCATGTTTCCGTCTCATGTGTTTAATATAGGGTCCAAGATCTTCTTTGTTTCTTTTTCCGTGTTTCAATTGACCCTATCCAACGTGTTTAACCAACCAACCAACCAACTAACCAACTAATCAATCAATCAATCAATCAATCAATCAATCAATCAATCAATCAATCTGTATGACTGTTTAATCATGACAGTTTATTGAAGGAACAAACTCTCAATTATTCAAGAAAAATTGAAATTTAATATTGTTCTTGCGTCACTTCTGAAAAAAAAAATCCACATGTTCTCTGAAACTACAAGTACAATCGACCTCAAAATTTGCAGTCAGCAGAGCATACATGTACTGAAAGTTTATAAAAAAACTTTGTGCAGATATCTCTCACAGCTTTTCCTAGAGAAAAGAAATGGCAATGCAGTAAAAATCGCTTGCTAGGTCCGTTAATCTCAGTAAAAACCTACAACAAAATGTCCGCTCCGAGATTGAAATACTAATCTGTGTTACAAACAGGTGCTGAAAAATGTACAATATCAGATTATAATCAATAAATGGGTTTAAAAGTTACACCGGATCTATTAAATCCAAAACATGCACTGCCCGTGAACTGTCATTAAAATGTCAATTTCCTACAATGACAAAAGAAATTACATTGTGTACATTCCATCTGTATAGATGTTGTCTGTTTAACGTCCCCACCTAAAAAGAAATAAAAAGACTATCTTTTCGTTATTATAAACCCGTGTCACGTGATGTGGCGCGCGCGCTGTACCTAAAATAAAATTAAAACTTTCCAAACTAAACATGAAACTTCTCCGGTAACAATAATATAGACCCCATACACAAACAAACAAATAAACAAACAAACAAACACCCCCCCCCCCCCCCGCAATTCAATTAATTTTAAAGGGGGAAAGACCCCCTACAATTGCTTTTTTAAAGCAATTGATTTATATTGTAAAAAACCTTTTTAACCATTCTGTTCCGTTAATAAAAAAAAAAAAATCTCCCCGAAACCCCCTTTTGCCCCCCCCTTTTTTTTTAACCCTCCACTTACAACTGAATGTAGGTTGTGTGCTATCTATCCTATCAACGTAAAACGAACGACAACTCCAGTTTTTTCCATATTATTAGGTCTTTCCACTTTTCTGTGGAAAGCCTATTGTATTTGTTCTGATTATTATTATTATTATTATTATTATTATTATTTTTTTTTTTCCGCCAAATTTTGTTCTTGCGATAAATGTTTGTTTCGCAATATGTCGCTTAGATTTTTTTCATATTGTATCGTATAGTTTATGCGCTTTTAAATTTCACCCTGCTAAGCCGAACCATTTTCTTTGTAAGAGTTATCTCCCTATTCACTGTTTGTCATGTGTGTGCATCTCCTTCGTAACAAAATAAGAAAGCGACAAAATTCTTTTTACAAATTGTTCGTTACATCCTCAGTAATTTTTGGCGTATTTGGATCGAAGCGATTCGAAGAAATTTTATAGGAGTTATCTATCTTTACGGAATAAATTTGTCGGTATGTTTTTTTAACTCATAAACCGTTAACCGTATAACCCTGGAATGTTTTTATTTGAGTCCCCTGATCCCTAACTTAGAAAATTAGGTCAAGGTCAAAGGTCAAGGTCATATTTTAGATTTTCATATGTCTTTGATTTCCCTATAACTCTTGAACGGTTATAGATACAAAAAAATTAAGCAGTGAAAAATGCTTGGTACTTCAAGGGGCAACTTTTTTACATTATGACTATATTGATTTTACCATCATGTAAGGGACATAACTCCCATCGATGGTTTTTAAAAAGCCATTTTTAGGCAAAACTCTTAAACAAAAGGTCCTTGACCCATAGGGTCTTTTGCAATGACCTTGTGGAGCAATGACCTTGACGAAGGTTACAAGGTCAAAGGTCAAGGTCATCAAATTATGTGGTTTTGGCACTATTTAAACAGTTTTATGTGTGTTTGAATTTCAACCAACCAACCAACCAACCAACCAACCAACCAACATACCAACTAACCAACCAACCAACCAACCAACCAACCAACCAACCAACCAGTCAATCAATCAATCAATCAATCAATCAATCATGATCATGATCAATCAACCAATAATGATCATGATCAATCAATCAATCATGTTTCCGTCTCATGTGTTTCTTATACGTCTCATGTGTTTCTTATAGGGTTCAACCAACCAACCAACCAACCAACCAACCAACCAATCAATCAATCAATCAATCAATCAATCAATCAATCAATCATGATCATGATCAACCAATCATGTTTCCGTCTCATGTGTTTAATATAGGGTCCAAGATCTTCTTTGTGTCTTTTTCCGTGTTTCAATTGACCCTATCCAACGTGTTTAACCAACCAACCAACCAACCAACCAACCAACCAACCAACTAATCAATCAATCAATCAATCAATCAATCAATCAATCAATCATACAATCAATCAATCATGATCATGATCAACCAATCATGTTTCCGTCTCATGTGTTTAATATAGGGTCCAAGATCTTCTTTGTGTCTTTTTCCGTGTTTCAATTGACCCTATCTAATGTGTTTAACCAACCAACCAACCAACCAACCAACCAACCAACCAACCAACCAACCAACTAATCAATCAATCAATCAATCAATCAATCAATCAATCAATCAATCAATCATGATCATGATCAATCAATCATGTTTCCGTCTCATGTGTTTAATATAGGGTCCAAGATCTTCTTTGTTTCTTTTTCCGTGTTTCAATTGACCCTATCCAACGTGTTTAACCAACCAACCAACCAACTAACCAACTAATCAATCAATCAATCAATCAATCAATCAATCAATCAATCAATCAATCTGTATGACTGTTTAATCATGACAGTTTATTGAAGGAACAAACTCTCAATTATTCAAGAAAAATTGAAATTTAATATTGTTCTTGCGTCACTTCTGAAAAAAAAAATCCACATGTTCTCTGAAACTACAAGTACAATCGACCTCAAAATTTGCAGTCAGCAGAGCATACATGTACTGAAAGTTTATAAAAAAACTTTGTGCAGATATCTCTCACAGCTTTTCCTAGAGAAAAGAAATGGCAATGCAGTAAAAATCGCTTGCTAGGTCCGTTAATCTCAGTAAAAACCTACAACAAAATGTCCGCTCCGAGATTGAAATACTAATCTGTGTTACAAACAGGTGCTGAAAAATGTACAATATCAGATTATAATCAATAAATGGGTTTAAAAGTTACACCGGATCTATTAAATCCAAAACATGCACTGCCCGTGAACTGTCATTAAAATGTCAATTTCCTACAATGACAAAAGAAATTACATTGTGTACATTCCATCTGTATAGATGTTGTCTGTTTAACGTCCCCACCTAAAAAGAAATAAAAAGACTATCTTTTCGTTATTATAAACCCGTGTCACGTGATGTGGCGCGCGCGCTGTACCTAAAATAAAATTAAAACTTTCCAAACTAAACATGAAACTTCTCCGGTAACAATAATATAGACCCCATACACAAACAAACAAATAAACAAACAAACAAACACCCCCCCCCCCC
>NW_026963395.1:35000-37500 GCF_036588685.1 Mytilus trossulus
AGAAAAGAAATGGCAATGCAGTAAAAATCGCTTGCTAGGTCCGTTAATCTCAGTAAAAACCTACAACAAAATGTCCGCTCCGAGATTGAAATACTAATCTGTGTTACAAACAGGTGCTGAAAAATGTACAATATCAGATTATAATCAATAAATGGGTTTAAAAGTTACACCGGATCTATTAAATCCAAAACATGCACTGCCCGTGAACTGTCATTAAAATGTCAATTTCCTACAATGACAAAAGAAATTACATTGTGTACATTCCATCTGTATAGATGTTGTCTGTTTAACGTCCCCACCTAAAAAGAAATAAAAAGACTATCTTTTCGTTATTATAAACCCGTGTCACGTGATGTGGCGCGCGCGCTGTACCTAAAATAAAATTAAAACTTTCCAAACTAAACATGAAACTTCTCCGGTAACAATAATATAGACCCCATACACAAACAAACAAATAAACAAACAAACAAACACCCCCCCCCCCCCCCCCCCGCAATTCAATTAATTTTAAAGGGGGAAAGACCCCCTACAATTGCTTTTTTAAAGCAATTGATTTATATTGTAAAAAACCTTTTTAACCATTCTGTTCCGTTAATAAAAAAAAAAAAATCTCCCCGAAACCCCCTTTTGCCCCCCCCTTTTTTTTTAACCCTCCACTTACAACTGAATGTAGGTTGTGTGCTATCTATCCTATCAACGTAAAACGAACGACAACTCCAGTTTTTTCCATATTATTAGGTCTTTCCACTTTTCTGTGGAAAGCCTATTGTATTTGTTCTGATTATTATTATTATTATTATTATTATTATTATTTTTTTTTTTCCGCCAAATTTTGTTCTTGCGATAAATGTTTGTTTCGCAATATGTCGCTTAGATTTTTTTCATATTGTATCGTATAGTTTATGCGCTTTTAAATTTCACCCTGCTAAGCCGAACCATTTTCTTTGTAAGAGTTATCTCCCTATTCACTGTTTGTCATGTGTGTGCATCTCCTTCGTAACAAAATAAGAAAGCGACAAAATTCTTTTTACAAATTGTTCGTTACATCCTCAGTAATTTTTGGCGTATTTGGATCGAAGCGATTCGAAGAAATTTTATAGGAGTTATCTATCTTTACGGAATAAATTTGTCGGTATGTTTTTTTAACTCATAAACCGTTAACCGTATAACCCTGGAATGTTTTTATTTGAGTCCCCTGATCCCTAACTTAGAAAATTAGGTCAAGGTCAAAGGTCAAGGTCATATTTTAGATTTTCATATGTCTTTGATTTCCCTATAACTCTTGAACGGTTATAGATACAAAAAAATTAAGCAGTGAAAAATGCTTGGTACTTCAAGGGGCAACTTTTTTACATTATGACTATATTGATTTTACCATCATGTAAGGGACATAACTCCCATCGATGGTTTTTAAAAAGCCATTTTTAGGCAAAACTCTTAAACAAAAGGTCCTTGACCCATAGGGTCTTTTGCAATGACCTTGTGGAGCAATGACCTTGACGAAGGTTACAAGGTCAAAGGTCAAGGTCATCAAATTATGTGGTTTTGGCACTATTTAAACAGTTTTATGTGTGTTTGAATTTCAACCAACCAACCAACCAACCAACCAACCAACATACCAACTAACCAACCAACCAACCAACCAACCAACCAACCAACCAACCAGTCAATCAATCAATCAATCAATCAATCAATCATGATCATGATCAATCAACCAATAATGATCATGATCAATCAATCAATCATGTTTCCGTCTCATGTGTTTCTTATAGGGTTCAACCAACCAACCAACCAACCAACCAACCAACCAATCAATCAATCAATCAATCAATCAATCAATCAATCAATCATGATCATGATCAACCAATCATGTTTCCGTCTCATGTGTTTAATATAGGGTCCAAGATCTTCTTTGTGTCTTTTTCCGTGTTTCAATTGACCCTATCCAACGTGTTTAACCAACCAACCAACCAACCAACCAACCAACCAACCAACTAATCAATCAATCAATCAATCAATCAATCAATCAATCAATCATACAATCAATCAATCATGATCATGATCAACCAATCATGTTTCCGTCTCATGTGTTTAATATAGGGTCCAAGATCTTCTTTGTGTCTTTTTCCGTGTTTCAATTGACCCTATCTAATGTGTTTAACCAACCAACCAACCAACCAACCAACCAACCAACCAACCAACCAACTAATCAATCAATCAATCAATCAATCAATCAATCAATCAATCAATCAATCATGATCATGATCAATCAATCATGTTTCCGTCTCATGTGTTTAATATAGGGTCCAAGATCTTCTTTGTTTCTTTTTCCGTGTTTCAATTGACCCTATCCAACGTGTTTAACCAACCAACCAACCAACTAACCAACTAATCAATCAATCAATCAATCAATCAATCAATCAATCAATCAATCAATCTGTATGACTGTTTAATCATGACAGTTTATTGAAGGAACAAACTCTCAATTATTCAAGAAAAA
>NW_026963395.1:42500-45255 GCF_036588685.1 Mytilus trossulus
CAACCAACCAACCAACCAACCAACTAATCAATCAATCAATCAATCAATCAATCAATCAATCAATCAATCAATCATGATCATGATCAATCAATCATGTTTCCGTCTCATGTGTTTAATATAGGGTCCAAGATCTTCTTTGTTTCTTTTTCCGTGTTTCAATTGACCCTATCCAACGTGTTTAACCAACCAACCAACCAACTAACCAACTAATCAATCAATCAATCAATCAATCAATCAATCAATCAATCAATCAATCTGTATGACTGTTTAATCATGACAGTTTATTGAAGGAACAAACTCTCAATTATTCAAGAAAAATTGAAATTTAATATTGTTCTTGCGGCACTTCTGAAAAAAAAAATCCACATGTTCTCTGAAACTACAAGTACAATCGACCTCAAAATTTGCAGTCAGCAGAGCATACATGTACTGAAAGTTTATAAAAAAACTTTGTGCAGATATCTCTCACAGCTTTTCCTAGAGAAAAGAAATGGCAATGCAGTAAAAATCGCTTGCTAGGTCCGTTAATCTCAGTAAAAACCTACAACAAAATGTCCGCTCCGAGATTGAAATACTAATCTGTGTTACAAACAGGTGCTGAAAAATGTACAATATCAGATTATAATCAATAAATGGGTTTAAAAGTTACACCGGATCTATTAAATCCAAAACATGCACTGCCCGTGAACTGTCATTAAAATGTCAATTTCCTACAATGACAAAAGAAATTACATTGTGTACATTCCATCTGTATAGATGTTGTCTGTTTAACGTCCCCACCTAAAAAGAAATAAAAAGACTATCTTTTCGTTATTATAAACCCGTGTCACGTGATGTGGCGCGCGCGCTGTACCTAAAATAAAATTAAAACTTTCCAAACTAAACATGAAACTTCTCCGGTAACAATAATATAGACCCCATACACAAACAAACAAATAAACAAACAAACAAACACCCCCCCCCCCCCCCCCGCAATTCAATTAATTTTAAAGGGGGAAAGACCCCCTACAATTGCTTTTTTAAAGCAATTGATTTATATTGTAAAAAACCTTTTTAACCATTCTGTTCCGTTAATAAAAAAAAAAAAATCTCCCCGAAACCCCCTTTTGCCCCCCCCTTTTTTTTTAACCCTCCACTTACAACTGAATGTAGGTTGTGTGCTATCTATCCTATCAACGTAAAACGAACGACAACTCCAGTTTTTTCCATATTATTAGGTCTTTCCACTTTTCTGTGGAAAGCCTATTGTATTTGTTCTGATTATTATTATTATTATTATTATTATTATTATTTTTTTTTTTCCGCCAAATTTTGTTCTTGCGATAAATGTTTGTTTCGCAATATGTCGCTTAGATTTTTTTCATATTGTATCGTATAGTTTATGCGCTTTTAAATTTCACCCTGCTAAGCCGAACCATTTTCTTTGTAAGAGTTATCTCCCTATTCACTGTTTGTCATGTGTGTGCATCTCCTTCGTAACAAAATAAGAAAGCGACAAAATTCTTTTTACAAATTGTTCGTTACATCCTCAGTAATTTTTGGCGTATTTGGATCGAAGCGATTCGAAGAAATTTTATAGGAGTTATCTATCTTTACGGAATAAATTTGTCGGTATGTTTTTTTAACTCATAAACCGTTAACCGTATAACCCTGGAATGTTTTTATTTGAGTCCCCTGATCCCTAACTTAGAAAATTAGGTCAAGGTCAAAGGTCAAGGTCATATTTTAGATTTTCATATGTCTTTGATTTCCCTATAACTCTTGAACGGTTATAGATACAAAAAAATTAAGCAGTGAAAAATGCTTGGTACTTCAAGGGGCAACTTTTTTACATTATGACTATATTGATTTTACCATCATGTAAGGGACATAACTCCCATCGATGGTTTTTAAAAAGCCATTTTTAGGCAAAACTCTTAAACAAAAGGTCCTTGACCCATAGGGTCTTTTGCAATGACCTTGTGGAGCAATGACCTTGACGAAGGTTACAAGGTCAAAGGTCAAGGTCATCAAATTATGTGGTTTTGGCACTATTTAAACAGTTTTATGTGTGTTTGAATTTCAACCAACCAACCAACCAACCAACCAACCAACATACCAACTAACCAACCAACCAACCAACCAACCAACCAACCAACCAACCAGTCAATCAATCAATCAATCAATCAATCAATCATGATCATGATCAATCAACCAATAATGATCATGATCAATCAATCAATCATGTTTCCGTCTCATGTGTTTCTTATAGGGTTCAACCAACCAACCAACCAACCAACCAACCAACCAATCAATCAATCAATCAATCAATCAATCAATCAATCAATCAATCATGATCATGATCAACCAATCATGTTTCCGTCTCATGTGTTTAATATAGGGTCCAAGATCTTCTTTGTGTCTTTTTCCGTGTTTCAATTGACCCTATCCAACGTGTTTAACCAACCAACCAACCAACCAACCAACCAACCAACCAACTAATCAATCAATCAATCAATCAATCAATCAATCAATCAATCATACAATCAATCAATCATGATCATGATCAACCAATCATGTTTCCGTCTCATGTGTTTAATATAGGGTCCAAGATCTTCTTTGTGTCTTTTTCCGTGTTTCAATTGACCCTATCTAATGTGTTTAACCAACCAACCAACCAACCAACCAACCAACCAACCAACCAACCAACTAATCAATCAATCAATCAATCAATCAATCAATCAATCAATCAATCAATCATGATCATGATCAATCA